>NC_084525.1:4795000-5095000 GCF_024500275.1 Phycodurus eques | reverse complement strand
GACTTCTGTCCGTTGGTACTGAGTGTACAGTATAAATGCGGTATGCAGATTGTGAGACACCAACAAGATGGGGTCACAAACAGCATCATGTTATATGTACATTAAACATATAATAGTTTCTGAAAAATCACTTACAGACAATGCATCAATAAGAATAATCCATAAGAAAATGTAGAGTGGAGCTTCCAGTTGGCTACGATGAGGTTGATGGGCCCAGATTGGGTCCGTTTAGTGCAATTTCTTTATTTTAATTTGCTTTGACTTGCGAGCCCAAACTTGAGATCCAAGCGCTATATGATGGCAGCAAGCTCAACGCACTTCACAATAAGCAGCAGAGCAGCAGTTTTGCAGAAAGCGAACAATTCTTCAAAAAGGGGGCTTCAAGGTGTTTAAACCCACTCATCCACTACGAGTATCACTAGTGGTTCACAATCTCTCTCGAGTACACCAAAGAATCACTGCTTACGTACAGTTCAGTTGTATTTAAAATAAAGTTCAATACATTAACATTTCAATAGGAAAAGATGATTTGAGAAATGACTGTTTTGTGTTACAAAGGAACAAATTAAACTCAAAGCACCACTGTACCTGAATGCTTTAATTGCACTTGGACAAGCAATTTAAACTCCACAATAGTATATCTTCTTCATCATCCTTTTTGATTGATTTATTTATTTTTATAATCCCCCAGGCATCCAGTCAATACCCCCTCAGGGAGGAAAGCTGGAAATTGCTGGCATGGTTGTTGGCCAGTGGGCTGGGAACAAACCAATACGCAGCAGAGGGGGGTTCAACATGCAGGTGGTTTCAGTCGGAGCTGGGAAAGGGTGAGTCATGAGTTGTTCGCTAGAAAGGCATGATTGCAAGTTATCAAATATGCCTGCAGTTCAGAGATGAAAGGGAAAGAGTCCAGTTTCTCTTTCTAGCGGAGAAGCTGGTAAATTCCACAAAATGCATTTTTAGATCATGTTGCACGTACAGGTCTGTTTATAAAAACTACGTGAGAATGTTCCATATAAAATGATCTCTACGGTGTCATTTGTGACAGAAGCGCGACTATAAATACAGTACCTCCTGGCGATATAGCTGCATCCAAGCCAAACAGCTGTCCAGTATATCTAATCGTACCGCTACACTGCCTTCCAAATTATTATCCAAAGAATATTGTTATCTGATTTTCCTAGTCGACACAAATGACAGTCAGCATAATTTTCAAGTTATCAACTGAACGTTCCAACAATAATTGGAACGTTTTTGAACAAACCTCCCAATGAGCTGTGCGTGTGTGTGTGTGTGTGTGTGTGTGTGTGTGTGTGTGTGTGTGTGTATATGTGTGTATATATATATATATATATATATATATATATATATATATATATATATATACACACACACACACACATTTTATTATTTTTTTTAAATAAAAAATGTAAAATGCATTGTTCCATACAATTATGCACAACAGAGTTTTAAGACATTTAATAGGTTTTAAAAAAACTGAAAATCATCATTAGTTGAATTTGAAGCATTAGGAGGTTATTTACTGAAATAAAAAAACTATTTCATCTTAACGGTCAAGTTACATTTTTGACATAGGTTTTTTTATTTTTGTATTTTTTTTTTTATAGAGTTTCTTGTTGAATTTCTTTGCACGGTGTCAGAATAGCGTCCTAAAGCTGCTGTTTGGATGTGAACTGTCTCCCACCCTCATAAATCCTTTGCAACTGGTTCCCACCCTTATAAATCTTTTGTTTAATGTTAAATATTTTGGCTATTTTAGACCTCCATAGAGTGACTGTCTTACATGGGCTTAGTATAAAAGTGTCAATTTAATTTCAAAACACACCTTGCTTTTGTCATGTGTGTCCCCAGAAAAGGCCCTTCTGACTGCTACTTCTGTTTGACTCAGTTTTGTATCCGCTTTGTCCATATTTGGCTAAGACCGCCCCCTTTTCTCTGATTGGTTGCCTCCGTGTAGAAGACCCGACCCTCACTGAGTACATGTTTGTTATGTTGCTAGCGCTAGGTTTGGAACGGAAAGGGAATGCGGAGATCTTCACTAGTTATGTTGATAAGTTTGAGAAATTCATATGACCTGATTTTAGGCCTCTCGGCAGAAAAAAGTCTGGAACACAGAAATGCCTGGACGATTTTAATTTCTATTTAATCTATCTATTCCTGAGGCACGACAGAGCTAATATAACATCCCAAATACTAGAAAACATTGGTTTTGTAAAATATGGGATCTTTTAAGATGTTTTTTGTTTGAACTACTTTCTGATTTCAGATATGGCCTCCTAATGAATATTTTCAGTTCTTTAAAACCTGTCAAATATCTTGAGATTGTTGTGTGCAATATTTTGGAACTGCGTTTTTTTGTTTTTGTTTGTTAAATGGTATTATCGTTGGAAGGTTTGTTCAAAAACATTCCAATTATGCTCTAACAATTCATAACTTGAAAATTACCCTGACTGTCATTTGTGTCAGCTATTAAGGAAAATCAGAGAAAAATACCATTTGTATAATAACTTGGAAAGCATTGTAGGTGTAAACACGCTTGTTTTATCTGGTACGGCGACTTTAGTAATTTGATATATAGCCGAATGTTGCTGAATTTTTGGCTCAATCGCGGAATCGCCTGACTCAACCTCTAGTCCTGAAGTCTTGTCTGTTTGCTCACCACAGGAGGGGTAAAGATGTCACAGCAAAGCTAAGGGGAGGGAAAAAAGCTACTGCCAACAGAACACAGGTACGGCCACTTTCCTGCTGCCGATATTTGAACATTTGAATCTGGAACATCACGGGAGAACTGAGAAGGAGCTCTCTGCCATTACACCGTCTCCTAACTCCTCCTCTCCCCACAGACATCGTCACCTCCTCCATCCAACAGTCCCCCAAAGCCCTCCGAGGAGGCGGGTTCGGCGCCAGAGGTCGCAACTCGGCAGCTGAATGGCAGCTCGGCAGCCGTGGGACAGCCCTTGGAGCTGGCCCCCCTGGCCCAGCCAATCCAGTGTGCCTTAGCCAGCAGAGACAACCAATCAGAAGGGGTGCAAGCGGAGGCCCCCTGTTGCCTTGACGACTGCCCGTCAGACGGAGCGCTACAAAAGGAGGAGTGACGATGTCCTCTGAGAGAGAGAGAGAGAGAGAGAGAGAGAGAGAGAGAGCGAGAGAGAGAGAGTTATGTGTTTGACTGCTTTTCCCCGTCTTTGTAGCCCCGCCTGCCATCTGTGCACGTGATCACATGGAGCAGGAAGCCGCCGTCGCGAGCTGCTCCGTGTGATGCGTCCAAAACAGTTGGCTGTCACAGCGGCTAAATCCCATTTTTCGTTTTCTCATGTGGTTTTATGTTGTTTTGTTTTTTTAGATTTTCTCCATGAGTCTGTAAGCACCCCACCCCTCCAAAAATAGCCTCCCTCCCGCACACAAACTCAAATAAGCTTAAAAGGTCCGCCCTATCACCACCACCACATAAGCGAGACCCCCACCACCAAAAAAAAAAAAAAACCCACCCCACCCCCCAACACCCCCACCCCCGCTCCCTTCAAGTATGGCTTCCTGTGCAGTTTCTTATGTTGTCTTTTAACGGTCCTGTGGTTCCAAACTCTGCACACAGAGGTTACATTCGCGCTTAACGGTGACAGATTGGATGTGGTTCCCACGGTTATGGCATCTGGGCCTGGTCGCCACGGTCGGTAGCTGTGGTTCTGTGCGGTTTGCGATTGTCATCTCACGTAAGGTTTGAATTACGGGAGCTGAGCGATATTCAGAGCTGAAAAGAGGCGAACCGAATCAAGTGACTCTCGTCTGTACGTTTTGCAAGATAGTCACACTGCTCAAATATTGTTTGCGTTCTTGCTTAGCACGATCTTTATAGATGGATTGACTGCACCATCATTTTAGGATACCTTTTTTAGCTTGACCTATGTAGCGTAGCCTAGCTTTTAGCTGTGCTAAGAACTCCCATGAATTTACGCACCTTAATCCTTAAAGTATGAAAGGTTTTACCCAGCCCCCCTCCACCCCCCCTAAAAGTGCATTATTATATTCTATTCCCACCCTCCTGTCCCTTTCTCCTAAAGCTTTGATTGTACTTCCCAACACAAGCACTTGATGTTGTATTTAAATGTAAAAAGTTTTTTTTAAGACAAAAAAAAGAGAAGCCCCTGATACCAATTAATTGACATTGTGTGGGGTGCGCGTCTAAGTAAATGTTAATGATGACAGAGAACTACATTTAAAGGTAGAGATATATTTGAGAGACATCAGAATGTGTACAGAGTGGTTCCAGACAAAGAGGCACTTTGTTTTTCCAAGATGTAAAACCACACTGGACGGTCCTCTGACAGGTGATCGAGAAGTCAAACACCTTGAGGCACCTTTCGAGAGTTAAAGGCCAAAAAGACAAGACTGCTGCGGCCCAGCAGATAACGGAAGGTTCCTCGCAGACCCTGCAAAGCAGCCTAAAACATTCACTAAAGAACTTTTGAAGGACACCCAGTTCTCCTTTTCTGGGAATTGTCGTCCCTTTCAGAAAAGTCATGTCCAAAGTGTATTTTAATGCGCCTAGCCGACCGCCGATGTAAAAGGGGCGCGCCACCTTAGCCTCAAAGATCCCTCCATCCTCGTGGTGGCGATTGAGGAAGTGCTGTCTTAATGCTAAGAGCAGCGCGCGCCACCGAGCTCTGGCGTGTCACTTATAGACCAACAGAATGCACTTTCCTGCCCTAGAGGAACTCTGCCGAGCAAGGCGAAGGCTTCGTGGGTGGGAACATGTCAGAGTTCCCCTCCCGCACCCCCACGAGTGTCCCGCTCACATCCGGAGACTACGGTAGTGAATTGTTTTCGTTAGAGCACTTATGTTTGTATAGAAGCAGGTGTCCCCCACAGTAGGTTTCTTCTGATAACGGAAATACAAGTTATATATACAGAACAACTGCACGTTTGAAGGCAGTAGACATCTAACCGAGCGCATCGATCGATGTGTGCTCATCACAGACTAAAAGGCAAGTCAACAAGAAAGCACCTTATTTTCATACCATGTTGATGACTTGTGCTCTTTCGCGTGTCGCAAAATTGACATGGATATTGTTTTGAAGGACAAAAACATGACTGTGTGTGAGTGTCAATGTAGTCGCGTCAGACATCCCCCTTGTTACGAACACAACCATTACAGTTGAGACGCCGACGGCCCCCCCCGGCCGGCCACGAGCGCTCGTCACGCCGCCGGGCCGCGCTCGCTGTCGTCTCTTGAACACCAAATGAAAGGAAAATGATCAACTTACAACGCAGAGTGCTGTACGTTGTCATAGGTTAAGAGTAGGTGACCACGTCAATGGACTCAAAACACTCAAGACATCACGAATAGGCTAGAGAATACGGTTCCACTGGCCGAAACGCTTTACAGCGAGACTTCCTGGGAGTCGCGTACTTAACTGCTTTCAACTATTTTGACATTAGGACATGTATTGCAATAGTACATTGTTGGAGGATGGCGTTTCTGCGGCGAGCCAGAGTGTGATCTGGTATATGATGCCCTCTACCGATTTGCTCGCCACTCGTACACACGCAGGCACGCACACACACGCACGCACGCACACACACACACACACACCTTGGACAAATAGAAATTCAGTTGCGTTTGTTACCAGCAGCATTCTCTCTGCTTTCGTGCCGAAGTGATATATTTGTGCAGTTTCAGTTGCCAGTGGAGTGCTTGTCAGTTCATTGGAGATCATTTGGTAACACATTCGACTGACTTTGAATCCCTGCACTCACTTTTGCATGGACACATGAAAAATACATGTTAGAAGTTTCAGGTAGGCACACAGACACGCACGAACACACACGCATATACGTAGATGTTAAACCCTGAGTTACACAGTAGCTAGTATGGATCAAACAGCAACACATGACAATGTAGTATCCCTCTTTTGTCCTCGTCTGTTTTCGTTCGGTAGAGATTTGATTAGTGACCTTTTTTATTTCGTTTTTTATGCTTGTTAACCTGACCACCGCTTCCCCTGCTTTGATTCATTGTCCCCTCCTCTACCGCCACACTTTTCTTTTTCTATGCTCTGCTCTTTATCTTCCACAGTGCACGCACACACACACCACACACACACACACACACACACACATGCATTTTGGTCCCCACGAAGTGACAAGACTACTAAGGACTAAGGTCCCCCCGATTCCATGTCATGAAACAAAAAAACAAAAAACAAAAACGCTGCGTGCGTATCTCCAACTTAAGAAATGTATACATAATATTTTTTACGTGAATATCTTTTGGGGCAGGATACTTTCAGCTCGATAATACAATATTTACCAAGTCTTTAACTCTTTCAAGACACATCTTCACATTGTTTGACAAGATACATCTCGATGACAAAAGTTTTTATTTCCAACTTTGAGCTGGTTTGCCTCACAGCTCGTCAAGGATTGCTTCGTGGGGACCACGCTGTCACGTCTGTTCTAGTTGATACGCTCACACACATACACAATGGTATAATCCTCCATGAATTTCTCTTTCCCCACCACGCCTCCTTGCTTGTCCTGTAGCCCTAGGATCATTTGTATCGGCGGCCGTTTTCTTTTCTCTCGAGGCTGCCCTGCCCCTTAATCAACCCAACTAACAGTAAAGGTTATATTAACGTTAATAATCAGTTTCTGTATGTATCTAGCCAGAGTTTGAAAAAAAAATCTGAAAAAAACTGTTAAATTCAGTTGTGCAAATGTGTTTTTCTTACTATTTTAATGTTATTACATCTAATCCTTCAACCATTGCTTCAGTTAGTACTGAAATACGCTTAGCCAACCTAGAGATTTGAACTGTAATAATTGCGATTTTCCTCACCTTTATATGGCATCTTTAGACAGTTTCACCATTAATGTACGTAAGTAAATATTGCCCGTTATCGATTGAGAGCCATTGTCTGCACTGTTGATTTTCATAATATCCCTGATGATAATTTTGTGGTCAATCTAAGCTGAACTCTGCGCCCTTGCACAAAGCAGCGGAACATCTCACCTGAGAACCAAAGTACACCTAGCATCCCCTTTAACCCCCCCCCCCCCTCCTCCCCACCACCACCAATAGTCTATCCCCCCCTCCCGCGAATGTCGACAGCTTGCCCTGAGTTTATAGACGAGTCAGAATATATATATATGTATAATGACATTGCAGCACATGTGATTTATGTGACAAGACTGAGGCAATGGCGGCTGTAGACCGCGGTTGTCACAGAGATGCAAACAGACAGGGAAGCAGGGAGGAAGTGTGAACAGCGATGCCGAGTGCTTGTTCGCGACTTCCACATTGACTGAATTTAGGCTGTGTGAACCCGCCGCACATGCACGTCAGATCCAGTACGCGGGAAGCAACACCGTTGGATTTAAAAAATACTCACTCGGGTTGGTAGGATCCCTTTTTCTGTCCCCTTGATTTTTCTAATGTTGTTGCCTTAATCCCCACGAGTGCACACCAAAGTGGGCCAGTTTTCCTCGAAAAACACAGCTTACAGATAGATGGCCGTAAATTGAAATGATTATCACGTCCATTTGTTTTAACTCTTCACCCCCTAAGGTGAGCATTTTAGAGTGCAAGCCTCCACTAAAAATCCGGAGGCTGTTTTTGTTTTAATTTGTTTTTAATTTGTAGATTAAGAAGAAAAAAGTTGTTTTACCAATCAGGGAAAGGATTGAGCGTTCCCAAATTCTCAGCTGTTGTTTTGCAAGGAAAACTTGACTGACAAATTGACGCAGGCCGCCCATCACGTTGCCCAAGCTAGTGGGAGTCTCCCAGAAGAGTCCGACCGACAATGTTCGACTTGCTGAAGTCCCGGGGAAGAAAAGTGCTGTGCAGTGTCAGCGTAAAACAGTATTAATGTTGTTAAGTGTGGAAAAGAATCTCCGCTTGCCTTGCTTGTACCTGCTCTGATCAATTTGCGAGATTATCACAGCATTATGTCCAGATTCAATAAAGGTCCCTATCAGTCGGTCTCTACACTGCCACTTCCCTCTCAGCAGCCCTCCTGACGGCGTATTAATAAACCCTGCATCCCCTCCACCCGTACCCCCTCCCCCCAAACCCCCCCAACCCCCCTGCAAAGGTGCTCCATTTGATCAACACGGGCATTTGTTGCCACGTTGTTCAAACATGCCTTCAGCATACACTTCAATACCCAGGACCACCCGCCGAAACTACCTGTGCAGCAAAAAGGGTTCAAATATATCCATGATATTATTGTTATAGAGATATTATCATCATCATCATCATTGCTGTTATAATTATGGTTGGTATCATTTGTCATCATTGTTAGCATTATGGAAGCACCAGACTGTTTGTGGAAAGATGAGAAGGGGGGAAAAAAAAAAGTCTGTGACATTTTTTTTTTGTCTGAGTGTTGGTAGTCTGATCTTACAGATGGAGGGGAGGAGGAATGGTTCAGAAAGAGACAACCATGGCAGTCATGTTTGTACTGGTTGGGAAATGACTTACAGTGCTGAAATAAAATTTATTCTTTTAGTAAAAAAAAAAAAATTGTCCCCAGTGATTTTTTTATTTTTATTTTTTGGGGAAAGGGGGTGGGATTTTGCATTTCATTGTTTTACTCAGTTGTGTGTGTGTGTGTATATATGTATAGATATCTATATATATATATATATATATAGATATATATATATAGATGATCACATTCTGTACTTGGTATTAATGGGGGACTGGTCGATGGAAAGCATTTTAAATGTGCAGAGGTGTCAAAAGTACTTGCACTCTGTACTTTGGTATAGAGGTACCGATACTTTTGCACACAAATAAAAAGTGATTCAACTCCTGAGTAAAAACAAAAAGTACAGAGACGTACCCGAGTAAAAATGTACAATACCAATTTTGATAACTGCACACAAAACTTAAGGCCATGGATGGGGAATATCTTGCTTCTCTGAATCTGTTGCGTACTTCCTCCATGCCACTTGTTTTTTTTTGGGGGGGGGGGGGTTTTGCTTTTTTTCCTGCCTTATAAGACCCCAAGATCTCACATGTGGTTGACATTCTCTCTCAATATTTACGGTTGTGCTCATCATTTTATAACCCCATTCAGAATTCATGAAATATTGGCAATTTTGGGGAAAATATGATTGATTACTAGACGCGGACCATGTCATTATTTTCTTTGTTATATTTTATTTAATGATCGTGCTATTCTGAAATGACAAACCCCGGCACAAATTTTGGAGAGAAAAAAAAGGCAAATCACGGACATTCCATAAAACAATTTTTATTCACTATACCACCCTTCTGGCTTTAAGAAACAATAAAAAACGGATGGCGGGCCGCTAATGCTTAGACTACTCTCTGCACGCAAACAAATATGTAAAGTTACAAAATGAGTTTTAAAAGGCTTACTGTTGATAGATAATTCTAATAATTAGAATTGTGTTGGCCCCTAATACCCATTATGATGGGCTGAGATGGACTTGTTTAAAAAATTAATTCGGGAAGTAGGGTAAAGAAGAAAATAATTAAACAATAACACTGGGTCACCGATTGAGGGCAGAAAACGCACCAAACCATGGCGAATCTACCAGGAACTAAGTAGAAGAAGAACGACAACAACCATGGTGACGTCATTGAGGGAAAAACATTACAACCAGGAAGTTGGAACCCTGATCGACACAACACGGTGATATAAAAATCTTCACTTTTGTTTTTGCACTTTTTTTTTTTTTTTTTTAAATTTTAATCCACAGCTTTTATGACAGTCCGAATGGAGGAAGGTCACAAGACGATTCTTCGGCGCTACAGGATCAATATTGTCACTAGTTTGGAGCCATCAAGCCTCTACGACCGCCTGCTTCAGAAAGGAGTTTTCACTCAAGACATGATCGATAAAATAAAGGTAGGATAGCACTGTAGTTTAAATATTAATTAAAGCTTGTGGCGAAGGATTAAAAAAAAATTGAAGGCAGCTGATCCTCAAAGGTGTGAAAATAAATGTGTTTGTCTACATGAGACCACTGAGAATGGGCTAAGTCCATTTTGTCCTTTTTTTTTTCTTTTTTAGAGAAAATGCATATTTTTCCCAATTTTCCGATGACTATTGGTCTAAATCAAGATTTTGTTCCAAACTGACTTATAGGGGAAAGTACAGCAAAATAGTGATCAGATTTAAGAAATGTTTGGCTCACGATTAATTTAATCATGAGCAAAAAACTAACGATCATTTTAATAATGTCGAAATTGTTTTCAATTAATCGATGAATTGGATGAAAAAAAATTCATTTCCATTCCTTTATTAAAAAACAGGACATTATTTCGAATTGACCTTTGTTGCCGTTACTGGTTTGAACCGTAGCGTTTCAGAAAAAAAGCTGATCAATTGTTTTCAAAAGTAAAAGCAGATGTTTGCTAATGTCTTATTTTGATTTAACACAAATAATCAGTCTGCTCTAAACTATTAATTGAGCATCTAAACTGTTGTCAATTAATTTGATTATCGACTAGTTGTTGATTAGTCGATAAATTGTTGCACCCATAGAATAAACTAAAATCTGAGCATAAACAGAATTTCTGAAAATCAAGTACACAGAATTAATCATTGCCTTATAATTCACCCAAATATAAATTCCTCAGACTTTATTGCAGCCATGAAACTTTTAAGTCAAGATGACAAAAATGGAGTTTGCCCACTCTTTTTCTCAGTGGCTCATAAGTTACTCGTCCAGGGTCTTACCCCGCCCCGCCTCTTGCACGATGTCGGGTGCGATAGACGCCAAGCTCACCCGCGACCCTAACAGGATAAGTCCTATGGGAAAACAGATGACTGGAAGAAAAAAATAAAGATGAGTGTCTATATATTCAAATAAATCAAATCAGCGTCTGTTAACAGTGTTCGGGATCAAGACGGGACCAAGCCAGGCAACTAGCGCGGGACCTGGAGACCCGCGGGAGTCTGGCCTTCCGGCTCTTCTTGGAATGTCTTCGGGATTCAGAGCAGGACACTTTGGCGCAGCTCCTCCAAAGTGGAGCCCCTGCAGGTCAGAGGTCAACCTCCAACCTCCTCATTCAGCCCGTTGTCCGGACTCTCCCACTTTGTAAGTGTGCAATTAGTTACTGTATGTTTATGGTCTTAGCACTTTGTATTCACCTAGATTTATCACATAGGAAACATTTGTTGCTGCGTATTATATTATGCGTGAATTTCTAATAACATAGCGAATTCTTGCTCAAATGATCTCAATTTTGAATAAGATACAGTGGAAAAACTAAGTTTGATGTTAAACACAGACGCAGCACAAGCAGTGCTTATATTGAACATTTGTGAAGCTTTGTGATACTGGTTATAAAAGCTAAATCTATTTGAACATGTTGGAATTTTGATGTTCATTTTTTTGTTTTTCAACACAAAGCTTATTTAATTTAGTTTGCCTAGGACATGACATATTCGTTCATTCATATTCATTTGTCAAATGATATAAAACATTTTGGGCACACCTTATATTGCATCCAATGCTGGTTTATTAGAATGAGTAACAATTCAAGCATTCTGAAACTTAACATGTTTAAAAACCACTTCAACGTGTTTCCTGTGCAGCCTCAGCGGTGGATTTCCAGAAGCAATTAAAGGCTGCCCCCATTCAGCCAATGCAGACTCCCGCTCCATGTAAGCTCCTCTATGTGTGACGGCTCTGGAGTTTGCGATTGGCTTCTTAACCGAGCATGTGTGGGATACTTTTGCCACAGCGCCGGATTCGGAAAACCTCCGGGCTCAGACGCAAGTCAGAACCCGCGTGCAAGGCAGGACACGGCGAGACAGCCTTCAAGTAAGCTACAATCTACAATAATTTAGTTTCAATACATCTTGGATGTTGCGCATTAGATTGTGTGGGTGTAGGTCATATTTCTGTCAAGTGTCTGGTAAATTTCCATTAGAATTTAAGATGTGGGATTTTGGAAAAAATCTTCAAATTGGAAACTTGCCATGAGAATTATCTGGGCAAATTACTGGAAAGGTATCATACTCAAGCAGAAATATTAGATCTTTTTTGTTGTTGTTGTTGTTGTTATAAGCAGACAGCCATTCAAAATTGACCAAGCGACGGGCGTACGTTGGGGCACTCATAAGTCAAGGTACGACAGTGCTTGCATGAAATCGGGTTGTTTTAGTCAGGGTGCTGCTAAAAAGTTCTCCACAACTATATTTTATCGAGCCAACCTTAAACTTTATAAATCACTGGTCTGTTCCCATTACTACCCATGGAAAGTTTCCAACTTTGGAAATGTGATCAGCTGGCGTACACCCATTGATGTCAGGCTGACGTCATTTCCTTTTTGCACGCCAGAGCTACAAAATGGATGCCAGCCCGCGCGGACATTGCCTCATTATCAACAACGTGGATTTTGAGCCACAAAGCGAACTGAGTAATCGCACGGGGTCCAACGTCGACTGCGACCGGTTGGAGAGACGATTCAAAGCGCTCCACTTTCTTGTGGAAGTGAGGACAAACCTCAAACAACGAGTAAGAATCCTGTTTTGCTCTTGCTTGACGCTGAAGTCGCGGGTGCGATGCTAACAGTTCTCCCCACGTTGCAGAGGATCAAACACGAGCTGTCTGATTTATCGGAGAAGGACCATTCTCCGTACGACTGCTGCGTGGTCATCATTCTGTCTCATGGGACGGAGGCAAGATGCTTTCGTATTCATAAGATGTTCACCTCATCAAATAATGTGACGCTAGCCTCTTCAGTTATTAATCACTTAGGTTATGTTATGGCTACTGTATATACAGTATTTTGCACTGCTAGGGTACCACTGTTCAGTTACATTATTTTAAGTACAGTGGAACCTTATTAAAGCAAACCCCAATATAACAGATATCGGCTAAAACAAAAATGTGTCCAAAAATAGTTTCCATTTGGCACTTAAACTGCCGTTGACAAAGTCTGTTAGTTCCATGTTAGTTTGCCCCCCCCCCCAATCCCTTAATTGCCATCCCTTTACTCAAAAGCAGCACATTTCTAATTGACAGTGCAGAAAATACACAAACATAAATTGGTTATGCTTCAGTTACTGGTTTGGTCCATAGCGTCCGTCAGAAAATAGGCAAAAACCATTGCCTTGATCATTGTTTTTCAAAGTAAAACACGATTTTTTTCAAATTTCTTAATTTTATGAAACACAAAGTTAACCAGTCTGCTTCCATGGAGGACGACACATCGGTGCGTATCGTATCGGAGAATTTTCACGAGTACCGCTACTGTGTAGAGAGAGGTACAGCATCAGCACCCGATATTCCTATTGGTCGGGCTGACAAACAACAATGTCGTATAATACTGCTGGAGTGAGTTCATAGTGGGCGTTTCATTTATAACTAATGCAATAATACAGAAGTAGATGGCCCACAATCCAATCTTGCTTGGGGCCTAATGGAAGGGAGGGCCGGCATACTTTTTGTGAAAATACAGTGGATGTACTGCTGCTCAGTCTCTTCTGTTGTGCCTTTTTACATCTGGTTGACTGAATGCCGCCCAAATGAGTCCTTTAAATCTCACGTAAGATGCCTTTATTGCAGGTGAGTCACAACCGTTTCCCCGGTGCCGTTTATGGAGTGGACGGGCAGTATGTTCCAGTGCAGTACATCACAAACTACCTCAACGGGAAACACTGTCCCACCCTGCAGGGGAAACCCAAGCTTTTCTTCATCCAGGCTTGTGGAGGAGGTAACTAACAGTGAATGCTGGCCTGTTTGACAGCAGTCAATGGTAGTCTGATGAATCATTTGTTTCCGTCATTGAGGTGAAAGAGACCGAGGCTTCGAGGTGCCGTCTGACGAGGAGGAACCGCCCAGAGGAGGAGCCGATGACCAGACGGACGCCATCCCCGCGTCCTCCAGCAGCGACTCACTGAGCACGTCTGATGAGCCCGACGCCGGCGCCACGCTGCCCACGCCCAGTGATATTCTCGTGTCCTACTCTACTTTTCCGGGTACACTCCATTACATAGTTCCGAGTGATCAGAAATTGAGTGTAGCTGTTCCAGGCCACTTGGGGGCAGTAGTGCACCTCGAGGGCAGCTATTTTATCCCCACCACAGAGGTTCTAGTTTCATCTGTGTTCGGCCTCTATTTAAAAACATACTTAGATGTTCATATATATAAATGTTCATATATAATTTGAGATTCCCCTCCTAATGTTTTTATGACTGATTAACACCACACAGGCTACGTGTCCTGGAGGGACACTAAGTCAGGCTCCTGGTACATCGAGACGCTGGACCGCATCCTCGAGGAAAATGCTGCCACTGATGATTTGGTCACAATGTTAATGATGGTGAGCTCCTCCTCACAATGCAGGAGTAGCCATGTTTTTTTTAATTTTTTATTTATTGTTTTTTTTTGTTTTTGTTTTAAGTGAAGTCATTATTATATTATTCATGAACTATTTTTTTGTATTGTCTCTCTTTGTAGGTCAATCTCGAAGTCTCCCAGAACTCTGCAAAAGGCATCTACAAGCAAATGCCAGGTTCCTTTAACTTCCTCCGCAAACTGCTTTACTTTCAAACCTCAACACTGGGAGAAAATTCCGCTAAACAAAAGTAAATATGCGCAAATTTTTACCCCCCCCCCCAAAAAAATATATAATAACGGTAATTCCCTGAGAATTTTTTTTCATATTTTGAAATAAAACATGAATAATTGAACATGTATTTTGTGTATTTCAACGATAGATGGCAGTAATTCCTTGGTTTATACTATAAATTTGTAAATTAAGTTTGTGAGATTATATATTTTTTTGCATCATTTGTACTGTGCTGTTTAGATTTGATATTTGTTTTTATTTTTCAGTACTTTTTGTAGACGGTGTAATTATTACAGCATAAAAATGTGGTTCGGGGTAGTCTTTCGAAACTACTTTCAGTGCGATGCCAGTATTTTTAAAATCACATCCCCACAAAAACAAGTGCTTTTTATGTGAACACAGTTTTATGGTTTAAAACCAAACTGATGGAGAATAATTTTGTTGCTTTTTTTATTTGGTTTGACATTTTTCAAAAGAGAAACTGTAAAATGATAACTGACTAATGCTGTTCATTGATTGTAAGCACAAAAAGACATTCAGATAATAAATGTATGCTTTGTTCACAACCGTGTAAGCTCACTGGTTTACTCTGCAAACAAAAGAACCAGTGCGACAAAGTCAAGGTCAGATCACATTTAAGTGTCGCTAAACAAGTGTTCCGAGACCTTCGCTTACAGGTAAACTTGTGAGGAATCTGTAGATGCCAAGTTGGGACTCACACAGCCCTGTGTTGACTCTTACCTAGTTACAAAAAAACTCTTCATTCAAAACAATGAGGAACTGGAGCACTGCTGGTATCCTTGTATCCCCTGGTGCCCTTGAAAGGGTTCAATTTTTTGGGAAAAAATTCCAGATCCTGGCACTCAGTTGGATAACTTTAATTTATTAGGGCTCAGCGATTAAAAAAACACATAACGGCCCACTGGCGTTCATCGGGGTTTTGGCAACAAACAATGCCGTGCAAATATAATTATAGTGCCATTGAAAACAAGTGTGTCCCTCAGGTGTGGGCTTGACGATTGCACAATTTCTGTCAGCCACTGGGGGCAGCAGTTAAAATAACGTCCATCATCATCACAGTCAGTAGCAGTTAAAACAAGGCAAAAAGATCTTCAACAAGACAAAAAAAAAAAAATGTTCTAAACATTGGAAAATTTAGTAGCCTGTGCCACCGATATGCATTTATTCCCCTTGAAAACTATTTGCTAAAATAAATCGTCAATATATTAGTGGCACGTATCATAATTCCTGGCAAGGGACTACGGACAGCAACATAAAAACAAATGACAATGTTTTCTTTGCACGCAGTGATAAAACATTTCTCTAACTTGAAGTAAGCAGAAAAGCACAACACATGATAACTTATTTACATTTTCCCATCATTTCCCTCCTGTTTATCATGTTTTTGCTTATGTTTCACATCACTTATTTAGCAGCCGCTTCTTCTGATTTTTGGCTGTAAGATCATTATCATGAACACAAGACATGAAATGCTTTATTTGATCTCCTCAGTTGAATCAAACAATGTCCGATCTCCATTTCTTTATTGTCATCGTCATCAGAACTATCCTGGTTCTGTTTTGTTAGAAGGGGGTACATTTGTTCTGCACGATTGCTCATAGGTTGGATTGCGGTGGTGATTAATCTATTCAGAAGTGCTCGTAAACATGGAATACAGCAACATCCACACAATGTCAGCATTGCAGCAAATACTGCTATTGATATTAAAAGTGATGAGACCAACATCTTATACTTGCCAAACACTTTCATCCATTCGTTCCACTTGGATGTCCACGCCAGAATGCTCTTTCATCTTGCGGTTGAGGGTGCGCAGGCCATCAATGGCCCTGGTCAAGCTGCCATCTGCAGCAGTGTGTACAGCACAGTTCTCCAAACATGGCACACACATCTCCTCTGGCCGCAAGCAACATATCTAGTGCAATTCTGTTCTGAAATGACATTAAGATGTGGCAGCCAGTTGTTCATGTACGGCTTCAAAACCGTCTTGTGTCCAATTTCCTAACGCTGTACATTGTAGTGGATGTAGTTTATTCGGTCTACGTTTTTATTGGTTGTTCACCACCAACAGATTGTAGATTCAAACCCTGATGTTACTTGATCTACTAAATTGTATTCATCAGGTACCCCTCTTGGAATTACAATTGCATCTATGTAAGTTGGATCTGCCTGGGAGAAGGTTTAGATATATGTTTCAGCAGAAGGTACCTCTGGCCTTGGGTGTTATCAGAAAAGGGAGTCATCCTAAGAACATCATTCTTCAGTAATCAAACTTGAGTGCTATAAAGGAAAAAAAAAAAAGGGAGTCATCCTAAAATGTGGGCACCCCTCTCTCTGGCCTTGGATGTTTTGGAAATGGAACTTATTTGTTAAAGAAAGGAGTACAAATAGAACAATCCAACAATGTTTACATAGTAGTACTACTCTTGAGACAGGCCAAAAACCTCCCCATATATTGATTTGAGGAGGGAAAAAGAGAAAAAACACTGTATATTCTTCATCAATAATTCCTCCATCTGGACACGACGTCGTCTTTTTGTGAGCAGAACTTCAGGAAGTAGGAGCTCCTTCGGAGGTCATCAACATCTGTGATTCCGGCTGGACCATATACATTCATCCATCTTGACACACAGTCTCCTCGTACATGGAATAATACAGCATCCGAAAAGCAATAACAAAGTAACAGCAGTAATGTTAGATATATTGTAGAAGTTATCATTTATTTGCTTAGCTTGCATTAGTATTATGGACAATGTTTAGAAAGAAAGATGTCTCGCCTTCAAGAAGATGACTCAGCAGGAATCATCTGAGAGAAGGACGTGGCAGGTGCCATGTTTTCACCTTGAAACCCTACCCTTAGTGTGTTGTGTCTTGTAGCTTAGTACGTTATGTCTTGTAAACTTAGAAACCTCCCTATTTTCAAATAAATGCAGGAGCGACGGGAGAGATTGTTCAGAGCGTGTTGAGAGGCTGTAATCTGAACAATCTCCCATGCGCCCTCCTCATGAGAAAAAGAAACCAGCGTCTTCATTCCTTTTGTGTCTATCTTTTATAATGTTGGGCAAGATAAATCCAACAGTAAATTGGTCCTTCGAGCCGGATGTCAACACACCCGAGGATTCCAGTTGTGGAGCCGACACCCAGTTAAGAGACCGTGGCCACGGCAATTGAGACCCTTTCCGGGACTGGTCTTCGTACTCCTCAACTGGGATCTGAAGGTTGACGACAATCCACAGGATTGAAGACGACTGGTGAGTTAAATTTTGTAATTTTTTTTAAAGAGTGAATGTATCGCGCGACAAAGAAGTCTGCGGCGAAATAAACCTTGTGTAATACTAGTCACTGGCAAGTAAATGGACGGCGGAGTCCTACAAATTCCGCATGGACGGCGGAGTCCTACAAATTCCGCATGGACGGCGGAGTCCTATACGTGCTAAAATTCCGTGTTAAAATAAAAAAAAAAAATTAAAAAATAAAGGACGGCGGAGTCCTAGACGTACTTAAAATTCCGTGCCTTTGTGTTTCCGTGTTTCCATGTTTTCGTGTGTTTGTTAAAACGTTACTAATTTCGTGTGTGTGTGTGTAAAAGTATGGATGTAAGAGACTGGATTGTAAGTGACAACTGAGTTTGGAAGCAGAGGCAAGAATCCTCCGCCCCATTTGGGGTAGAAGGTTGAGGTTTACCATAACTCAGACATTCATTGTCACCCAGTCATTGTTTGAATAAAGTCAGTATTAGGTCACTCTAGGTGCGAATAAACTGACTTCCAAATTCACAAAAATGGGAAACAATAACAATAAAACGAATCCAACAGAAAGCCTGACGTGTAAAGACTGGCAATGTGTACAACTTCAAAACCCTTCCAAAATAAAACATTTAAACACGCGGATAACCAAATACGGTTTCGCTGGCTAGCTAAATTCGCAAAAATTAGTTCAACTTCGAAACAAAATAGAGGGTCGACACAAAAAATAATATATCACAAATGGAAAAAGATGGATTTGACGACTTACTTTTTGGCTAAACATGGCGTCTAAAAGAGAAAAAGGATAGGAGAAAAAGAAATGCTATTGAGGCAAAGAGGGAGATAATTTTAGAGGACGCAGCAGAGTAAGATATGGTCGAAAATGTTATGATAATACCATCTGTTGGTGCTGTGGAGATAAAGGCCACATCGCACGTAACTGCCCTAAGAAAAATAACAGAGAATATGGACAAACAACCGCATGACTAAGCCAACCTGATTCCCAACTCAACAAATCCTCTTGTTTAATTATTACAGAGAATGAGGAAGTGGATTTCAATTTACAGGACATTCTGAGTTTGGACACAAAAAAAAAAAAAAAAAAAAAAAAAAAACCTGAAATAACCTTGTCAATAAATGGGAAAGAAATGAAATTTCCTTGCGATACAAAAGCATGTAGGAAAAGATCCCAGGTTCCAAACTATCGGGACATAAGGCAATAGTTAAATCTGCAAATACGCAAATTACTTTTGCCATGGAACTTGAACTTGAGCCTGTGTGGATTAGAGAGAGTTCGCCCTCAGGGGAGAACTTGTAAAATGCCAATTTTCAAAGTCCCGGAGTGCCCTGTGAATTTGTTGGGAAGAGATGGCTTATTCCAACTAGGACTTATACTCATTCCATCTTCAAATAAAAATATTGTAGTGAAACGAAAACATGAATTAAAAAGAGACAACCTCTATATGACACTAGAAAACAGAGAGAGTACATTCTATTATACAATCGATATCCCAGACAAACCACCGTTAAACATGGGAGAGGCCCTGTTGTCTGCAGCCTTGCAGCTTATCACACAAATAGAAGATAAAAAAAAAAAACAATGATGAGCTGCATATAACACTGTGGTACAAAAACACGCCAATGCAAGACCCAGTATATGAAAACAAGTTACGATATGCGACACCTGATAAAATTATTGTAGATTATCTGTACTCAGACAATGAAGCAAAAGTCGCGGCAGGAATTATTTTACCGGACAAATTAAAGGAACTGTATAAAAATACAAGTGTCCCACGTATTTCATTGTGCAAAGATTATGGGTCACAATGGAAACATGTGGGAACATTACTGAAACAAGGATAGGAGACAAATGATTGGCGACAAATAGAAAACAAACTGGAATACAGTGCGTCAACTGGTCTAATCAGGAATGCGATGTTTTGGACAACGCAGGCTGATGAAGGGAGACGCATGCATCCTGTATGATTGGACCAAATGATCCTCACTGAAATTGATGAAGAAATATTGACATAAGCAATGCTTTCGTTTCCATACCAATAGAAAAGAACAGTCAAATTTGGTTTGCATTTAAATTTGAGGGAGAAAATATATATTTACTAGATTACCACAAGGTTACTGTGAAAGTCCAACCATTTATTCACAAGTAATAATAACAAGCATGTCCAAATTCACTCCCCCAGGAGGGAGCGACATGCAAAGATTCATTAGCCTTACTGCGTCATCTAGCAGAGGAGGGACATAAAGTTAACAAAAATAAATTGCAATGGTGTAAAAAACAAGTCAAATATCTAGGACATATTCTAAGTGTGGGAGGAAGGACTATATTAGAAGACAGAAAAGCTACAGTTTTAAAAAACCCTAAACCACAAACAAAGAAACATATGATGTCATTTTTAGGTCTGACAAATTAAGGGAGAGCATGGATTCAAAACTATGCAGAAATTATTGCACCATTGTCAAAATTGATGTATGAAGCAAACCTTAAAATGACATCACCTGTTCTATGGAATACAGAGGCGGAAAAGACCTTCTGTGACATTAAACAACATTTGGTGTCCAGTGCTGCGCTCGGCCTTCCAAATTTAATGATAAAACATTCATTCAAATGGTAGATTGTAAAAGCTATGACATGACCTCCGTACTTACACAACAACACGGGGATATGCCAAGACTATGGGCTTATTTTTTGACTAAATTGGACAACGTGACGTGTGCATTACTGCATTGTGTCGGAGCAGTTGTGGCAGCTTCGATGGCAATAGAGAGCAGTTCCACGATTGTGTTATTTCATCCATTAACTCTTAAGGTCCCACATACAGTGTCTGCTCTCCTATTGCAAACCAATATGGCGTTTTTATCACCTGCAAGACATTTGTCTTGCATGGCCATCTTGCTGTCACAACCACATTTGACCGTTGAGCGATGCACAACCTTAAATCCGGCCACGCTAACACCCTTACCTGATGAAGGCACGCAGCATGATTGTCAGGAATTGGCCGAACAAACTGCTGAATTAGTAGCATTAACCGAGGCATGCAAACTAAAAATAAATAAAGATGGTACAATCTATACTGATAGCCAGTATGAGGGTTCCACAACAAGAACGCAATTCAAAGTGCAAAACTACAAAATGAAATTTACATTAGCAAAGAGAGAAAAAAAAAAAAAAAAAACTATTCAAATGGGCTGCTATATTGAGCCATGCTGTGTCACATGTCTCAACAGGAGGGATGGTAAGACAGATAAATCAATATTATACAACTTATGGTTTTAATTCCTATCAAAATAATAATAATAATAATAATTTGTAGAGGATGTATGATTTGTGCTAGGTATAATCCACAAGGCAATTTGAGGCCCAGGAGAGGAATATTGAATTAAACCAAAGTGAAGGAAAAAAGTATTGTTTGGTTATCATAGATGCATTTTCTAAATGGATCGAATTATTCTCAACAAAATCACCTGATGCTCTGACGGTGGCAAAAGCACTATGTAAAGACATCATTCCAAGATATGGCATACCTGAAACCATTTACAGCGATAATGGGACTCATTTTGTAAATCAAATAATCAATAAAATAGGAACCATGTTCCACATCCATTTGAAAAACCATTGTGCTTACCACCACCCTCAGAGTGCAGGTCGAGTGGAAAGAATGAATGGGACAATAAAAAATAGCAGAAAGAAACACGTGGGTTCATTTAACACACTGTAAAAGAGTCATTTCAGCTGAGTACTCAAATAGGGAAGGTGAGCAAAAGTCTGATAACGGAGCGGGAGCAGATGTGTAGATTCTGAAAACGCTTGCTGGTCAGTGAAGAAAAAAGACACCAACCCGTTTAGTGAGAACTCAGCAGAATGGCACACCCGCGTTGGTTACGAGATTCGATGAGTTGTTACGTAGCAACTTTGGTTACTATAGTGTTGATTTTGTTTTGTGGTACATGGGGCGTCCCACCCTAAATGATACAACGCATTTTTTAGATAGGAAATCACCTACCAACTGGACCAATATGACCAACCCAATAATAAAAAATTTGGAATCATTAACTCGTATCAAAAGGAGTACAGTTGATGATCAGAAATGTGGGCATGACCTCCAAATGCGGCAAAACTGTTAAATATTTTGTGCCCCCCAAAATCAAGATACTTTAATCATAATTCCATATGCGGCTCTCACCAATGATGCTCAAGAGAATAAGCAGAATTGGGGATTGGTGAAACAGGTTATGATTGGTCCAGTTGGTCACAAAAAATAGCAAAAGAATATAGAAAGAAGTTTAACATAAGCAAAACGGCCCATAGTTTAATATTGAAATACAAATCAAGTCACCCAGTGTGTTTGATGATGAGTTTGTGGGCATATTCTGGCGGAAAAGATCCCCACTTCCGAGTAGCATTGTGTTATGGCAACCGTGTTGAACCAGAAATGCCATTAAAAAACGTCAAAGAAAAGTGAACACATTTTAATGGTTAATAACATAACTACTTATGATTGGTTCCTTGTAGTCACAGGAGTTTCGGGACAAAATTCTTTTCTAGTAGCACCGAATAATTTCACTTGTATAAACATGATTAGTAAAGGAAAAAAAAAAATAGGACCACTTAACGACACACGGTGTAAAGTAACCTTAAAAGTCGGACCAAAATTTATGCCAGTATCACGGAGCGGCAGCTGGTGGTGGTCCGGAGATGATAGACTGTTTGATAGATTACCTAAAGATCTGGATTGTGAACTATTATCACTTTGATATTGCATGTGTCAGTACACCCTATGCCTGTTCAAGATTTAATGGAAAGGGCACCAATGTTTTTGTCCAATCTAGAACATAGACAAAAAATAGATTTATCCTGGCAGAGGCAAAATTATCCAACATAAAATATACATCAACGCCATAGGTGTTCCTCGTGGGGTTCCTAATCAATACAAATTAGCTGACCAAGTTGCAGGAGGATTTGAGTACTTCATATGCTGGTGGTGTACGATTAATAAAAATGTCGATGGGATAAACTATATCCACTTCAATGTACAGAGATTAGGAAATTGGACTCAGAGTGGGTTGGAAGCTGTGCATGAGCAGTTCAAGAACATTCCAAAACCGCATAGCTGTCGACATGCTCCTCGCAAGTGAGGGAGGTGTTTGCGGTATGTTTGGAGAACAAACAATACTGCTTCAGATGGCAGCTTGACCAGAGCCATCGATGGTCTACGGACCCTCAATCAACACTCCTTGTGGGACAGCTGGATGGACGTTTTTGGTAAATATAAAACCCTAATTTCACCAATATTAATATCAATTGCTGTTTTTGCATCCATTCTGACATTTTGTGGATGTTTTTGTATCCCATGCATTCGGGCTTTAATCAGTAAATTAATCACCACAGCCATAACCCCCATGGAGAACCGTATGGAGCTGATGTATCCATTACTGTTTGATGATAAAGATAATGATGATGATGATGATTTTGCTTTAACTGATTTGTTTCCTGATTCAGATGATTACGATGTTTAAACTACAAAATTTATGTATGACAAATTTACTCTGAGTGTAAATGTATTTGTTTCATAAAAATGATTCTACAGTTAAAAAATCGAAATGAAGTGACTGTAAGATGATATGAGAATTTGTGCAAATACATGATAAACAGGAGGGAAATGTTGGATATATTGTAGAAGTTATCATTTATTTGCTTAGCTTGCATTAGTATTATGGACAATGTTTAGAAAGAAAGATGTCTCGCCTTCAAGAAGATGACTCAGCAGGAATCATCTGAGAGAAGGACGTGGCCGGGACGTGGCAGGTGCCATGTTTTCACCTTGAAACCCTACCCTTAGTGTGTTGTGTCTTGTAGCTTAGTACGTTATGTCTTGTAAACTTAGAAACCTCCCTATTTTCAAATAAATGCAGGAGCGACGGGAGAGATTGTTCAGAGCGTGTTGAGAGGCTGTAATCTGAACAATCTCCCATGCGCCCTCCTCATGAGAAAAAGAAACCAGCGTCTTCATTCCTTTTGTGTCTATTTTTTATAATGTTGGGCAAGATAAATCCAACAAGTAACAATCATGTCGAGGGCCATGCGGTATAATGTCTTTACATAACATCTTCACTACTGTTAGTGCGTCGGAATGTTTTGTGGGGAACAGCTCTATCCGTTTAGAGAATGCATCAACGATGGCCAAACAATACTTTTTCCCTTCACTTTGGTTTAATTCATTTGAAAAGGGTATTGAGGTGCAGGAAATTTACCTCTCAAATTGCCTTGTGGATTATGCCTAGCACAAATCATACATGCTCTACAAAGCTCTACTTTTTGAATAAGAATTAAATCCATAAGTTGTATAATACTGATTTATCTGTCTTACCATCCCTCCTGTTGAGACGTGTTGAACCATGGCTCAATATTGATGCCCATTTATATAAGTTTTTTTTTTGTAAGACAGGTTTAGCTTCAGGTCCTATATACATGTTGTTTTCAATTCTTACATTATTTTTAAGCCACTGTTCTTTTTCTTTCAGTGGGCTTTGTTCTTGCATGTCTTTCTAGTTCCTTATTATTTTTAGAAACGCTTTTTCTGCTTCCTCATTCCACTGTCATGGTGATGTCATCTTTAGGTCTTCACTGTACATGAGTTTGTTTCAAGGTGCAGTTATTTCTGCATAATTGGGCACCCGTGTCCTGACAGTAATTTGTTAGTCCCAAAAAGGACATCATCTGTTTTTTTGTTAGTGGTTTGGGAGCTTGTAAGAGAGCTGTCTTTCTATCTTCTATTATTGTTCTTCCTCCTTTACTCAAATTATGGCCTAAATATAATATAACTTGACACACGGAAGTACATTCAACACATCCAGTGAGTCATAGTACAATGGCAAACCTATCCCTTGTATTACGTCACACAGAAAGGTTATGGGTTTGCCATTTACTAATGATGTCACTTCTGGTCTGTCTGTGAGTATTTCCTGAAGATTTTCAAATCCTCTAATATTATGCCAATCTGGACCCATGGCCGTCATCCACACTTGTTGGACTTTTGCATCATTGAAATAATATGATCGGCTTAAATTTTCCAGTTCCTCAACAAACTGGTTTATGTCTGCTTTATGTGGTGTCAGTCCTTCGAATGTGGAGGCGGTGGTCATTTTGGATAAAGGGGGGAAGTTACACCTCCCCCCCGTTTTCACTTATTTCAACAATTCTTTCTCTTCTCCTTGACACTGATCCTGTCTCATCATCCTCCTTTCTATGGAGCATTAATTGTTCTTTCTCCTTCTCTACACATTCTCTCTTTCTTTTCACATTCCTTTTCCTTTCTTATTTTGTCTACATTCTCTTTCCGTTCTCTGTCTCCCTCTCAAATTCTCTTTCAGTATTCTGTTTCCTCAAAATCATTTTCCTTCATTTTTTTAAGGTTTTTCTTTTCTTCTTTTTTTTTTTTTTATATATAATTGATTCCTGCAACGCGGCTATTTTGTTTGTGTATTTAACCAACCATTAAAGCCGTGTTCAGTTATCCATGTGTCTAAATATAAAATGTTATCAGGATGCTGTTTTTTTCTTTTTTTTTTTAATTTAATTTAATGAACTTCCAATCTTTACACTGCAGTGTATCCCTGTTTTTTTATTTTACTACTTCCTTTCCCCATTTGAAAGAACTTGGTTCAGTGTAATACTACCTAGGGTAGTCTTGAACACTGTTTCTTTTCAGTAGGACAGCAACTCAAATTTTCTGTTGTGGTAATTCTCACTTCAACCTTTTCAGGTGGAGAATTCTTGCCTGCGCATCCACGCCAGTCTGCTGTTTACAATCCCACTGTTTTGGTATGGAATGGAAAACCGAGTGGTTTCCCATTTCCCGTTTACACTCTCATTCAAACAGTTTTCATTCACACTGGCTCGTCAGAGGACTCCGCCGTCCTATATGGAATTTAACTACGACGCCACTTTCCTAGTTTCTTGTCTGACCCTAGAAACTCCGGAAGAGAGGACACAGATTGGCGTTCCCGTCGATCCACCTCGCGAATGTACGCTCCCTACCCAACAAAATGGACGAGCTTCATCTTCTGTTAAAGACCAGTAAAGACTTCGGACGTTCCGCGGCCATGTGCTTCACGGAGACCTGGCTTTGCGACGCTGTACCCGATGGCGCCGTCACGCTTCCCGGCTTCAACATTCATCGGGCGGACCGCGACATGGAATCATCGGGGAAAACAAAGGGCGGCGGGATATGCCTCCATATCAACGAAAAATGGTGTACGGACGTCACGGTGCTCAGCACACACTGCAGCCCGCATTTGGAGTCGCTGTTTTTGAACTGTAAACCATTCTACTCGCCACGTGAGTTTGCATCGTTTATACTGGCTGGAGTCTATATTACACCGCAAGCTAACACGAACGCCGCATTGCTAACGCTCGCCGAACAAGTCAACGAAATTGAAAAAAAACACCCGGACTCACCCCTCATTATTCTCGGGGACTTTAACAAAGCTAAACTCAACCACGAACTCCCTAAATACAAGCAGCACATCGACTGTCCTACCAGGGAAAATAATACTTTAGACCACTGCTACACTACGGTAAAAAACGCATACCGTGCTATACCTCGTGCAGCCCTGGGCTCGTCTGATCACTGCTTAATTCACTTCATACCGACGTGCAGGCAAGAACTTAAATGTGCAAAGCCTACAGTGAAAACAGTCAAAAAGTGGACCAATGAAGCAAAGATGGAACTTCAAAGCTGTTTAGACTGCACAGACTGGAGTGTCTTTGAAAATTCAGCTGGCAGCCTGGATGAATATACGGACACTGTCACATCCTATATCAGTTTCTGTGAAGAGGTTTGTGTACCAACAAAATCATTTCGGACATTCAACAACAACAAACCGTGGTTCACTGCTGAACTTAAGCAGCTTCGCCAAGCTAAGGAGAACGCATATCAGAGCGGGGACAGGGCCCTGTATAATCGAGCTAGAAACCAGCTGACTAAAGAAATTAACATTGCAAAGAGGATCTATGCAGCAAAGTTGGAAAAACAGTTTAGCGCGAACGACTCGAAATCAGTCTGGCGTGCATTCCAATCGCTGACTAATTACAAGCGACGATCCCCCCAAGCTGAGAACAATAGCACACTAGCCAACGACTTGAATACCTTCTATTGCAGATTTGAAAAGGACAGTTTCACTCCACACACCCACCCGGCCGCACCCGCGACCACAACCACACCTC
The DNA here is from genome assembly GCF_024500275.1 of Phycodurus eques. Taxonomy (NCBI): domain Eukaryota; kingdom Metazoa; phylum Chordata; class Actinopteri; order Syngnathiformes; family Syngnathidae; genus Phycodurus; species Phycodurus eques. The sequence goes on along the minus strand of NC_084525.1, from coordinate 5,067,915 downwards.
TGACTTCTGCGTTAACCATCCATGAACATGATGTGAGACGCATCTTCAAACAACAGAAGATTAACAAAGCGGCAGGCCCGGACCATGTGTCCCCATCCTGCCTCAAAGTCTGCGCGGACCAGCTCGCTCCAGTCTTCACTCAGATCTTCCACAGATCTTTGGAAATGTGCGAAGTTCCATCCTGTTTCAAACGCTCCGCCATCATTCCAGTCCCCAAGAAACCTGCAATCTCTGGTCTGAATGACTACAGGCCTGTCGCTTTGACATCTGTGGTCATGAAGTCCTTTGAATGTCTCGTGCTGGACCACCTCAAGAGTGTCACAGGTCCCCTGCTGGACCCCCTGCAGTTTGCCTACCAAGCGAACAGGTCTGCGGATGATGCAGTCAACATGGGACTGCACTTCATCCTAGAACACCTCGACAGTGCAGGGACCTACGCGAGGATCCTGTTCGTGGACTTCAGCTCAGCGTTCAACACCATCATCCCTGAACTCCTTTCAACCAAGCTTCTCCAGCTCAGCGTCTCACCTGCCATCTGCCAGTGGATTTACAGCTTTCTGACGGGCAGGACACAGCAGGTCAGGCTGGGGGAGGCCACCTTATCCACACGCAGCATCAGCACTGGGGCGCCCCAAGGTCGTGTCCTCTCTCCGCTGCTCTTCTCTCTCTACACGAACGACTGCACCTCAGCGAACCCGACTGTCAAGCTCCTGAAGTTTGCAGATGACACCACTGTCATCGGCCTCATCAAGGACGGTGACGAGTCTGCATATCGACAGGAAGCGGAGCGGCTGGAGCTGCGGTGCGGCCGACACAACCTGGAGCTGAACACGCTCAAGACTGTAGAGATGATCGTGGACTTCAGGAGGCATCCTTCGCCACAGCTGCCCCTCACGTTGTCCAGCTGCCTTGTGTCAACCGTCGAGACCTTCAAGTTCCTGGGAATTACAATCTCTCAGGACCTGAAGTGGGCGAACAACATCAACTCCGTCCTCAAAAAGGCCCAGCAGAGGATGTACTTCCTGCGGCTTCTGAGAAAGCACGGCCTGCCACCGGAGCTGCTGAGACAGTTCTACACAGCGGTCATCGAATCAGTCCTGTGTTCTTCCATCACAGTCTGGTTTGGTGCTGCTACAAGAAAGGACAAACTCCGACTGCAACGGACAATCAAAACTGCTGAAAGGATTGTCGGTACCCCCCCCTACCCACCATTGAGGACTTGCACGCTGCCAGAACTAAGACAAGGGCGTGCAAAATCCTCTCGGACCGTCTTCACCCCGGTCACCGGCTCTTCCAGCTCCTTCCCTCAGGTAGGCGCTACCGATCAACGCAAACTAGAACTAGTAGACATTCCAACAGCTTCTTCTTCCCCCTTGCGATCAACTTCTTAAACACCTAACCTATAATTCCATTACAACAAGCTGGAAATTTTTTGACTTGAGTTCGTTGTCACATTTCTGTGGGGCCAATTATGTATTACTCGTGCACTCACTGTAGTTGTCTCGCCATGCTGCACTATTTGCATATACTGGCCACTCATGCCAGAGTAGCATCTGCTCCATTTGCACACTGATTGAGGAGTATCTGTAACATTTGCACAACCAACATGGTCCCAGATGATCGCACTACTCGTCACTTTAAACCGCATACACTCCTTGAAGTCTCGGCGCCCTTTGCACAATGGTCATTGCACCGGACTATTGCAATATCAGTCGTTCGAACTGCTCTAAGTGCTAGAGGACTCTGCATCTTTTTGCACAATTGTTTTTTGTCAATGTCTTTATATCCCCAAAGTGTTCTGTAAATTGACTGTCTGTTGTACTAGAGCGGCTCCAACTACCGGAGACAAATTCCTTGTGTGTTTTGGACATACTTGGCAAATAAAGATGATTCTGATTCTGATTCGAACAATGCAAACTAAAACTAGCAGACATTCCAACAGCTTCTTCCCTCTTGCGATCAACTTCTTAAACAGCTAACCTACAATTCCATTGCAACATGCTGCCAATTTTCTGTCTTGAGTTTGTTGTCACATTTCTGTGGGGCCAATTATATATTACTCGTGCACTCACTGTAGTAGTCTCGCCATGTTGTTGACCAATACTGGCCACTCGTGTGCCTGGGTAGCATCTGCACCATTTGCACAATCGACATCGTCCCAGATTATTATATATTATTATATACTAGCCACTTTAAACTGCATACATTTCTTGAAGTCTCGGCGCCCTTTGCACAATGGTCATTCCACCGGACTATTGCTCTATTAGTCATTGAACCTGCTCTAATTGCTAGAGGACTCTGCATCCTTTCTGCACAATTGTACCAGCATAACCGGATAGCAACCTTTTATTGCTCACTGAGTGTTTTATCAATGTCATTATTTCTCAAAATTATTCTCTGTCAATTGACTGTCTGTAGTCGTACTAGAGCGGCTCCAACTACCGGAGACAAATTAATTGTGAGTTTTTGACATGCTTGGCAAATGATGATGATTCTGATAATTAGTCATTTATACTGTATGCCTCTGCATCGTGCTTAGCCACGACAGCTAGCCAGCCGCAGCTTCAGAGCTGCCCGCGAAACGTAGTCACGACACACGACAGTTCAAAAAATAAACTAGCTTTTTTTTTTTTTTCAAAAACATACACGACAGCAGCGCGGAACGTCCCGGAGGTAAACAAGATTGTCAGCAATAATGTGTTAATTCGTGGATCTCAAAATTGGCATAAAATGCAAAATATCGGCCGATCCGATACACCCGATCGGATCGGCGGAAAGCCTAGCAATTACTGTAATGCAATCATTCCTTGCAGGTTTTTGAAGTTATACAGTATATGCCAACCTGCACAATAAAGATAAATCAACAAGGAAGTAGCTCATGCTCTTAGTAGTCTGACAACACCAGGTGTTGCGCTAAATAAGCATTTGGCTTTGTGCAATACTTCCTTGAGTAAGACATTCCGCAACAGCATAGCTTTCAGAGTTAGGCAAAGTTTGTTCAGAGGCTCATCTCATAATCTCACCATGCAATCTATTGTTCAACCTTTTTTCATGCATGCTGTGAATATATTGTTCTTTGCCGTTACTTGTGGTGGCGGTTGAGGAACTGGAAAAAAAAAATAGAAGCTCTGTAACATTTGAGGAGGAACAAAAAAATGAAGGTTGGAGGGTGTGGCTTTTACATACCACTTTGGGTGGATGTCTTGCAGTCATTATAAAAACAAAAGATCCCCTGAGCATCTCTAGTGCCACAGACCGGATTGTGTGAAACATGCCGTCCTGCTTCAGACTCAGCGCAGCATTGTGTAAGTAAAAAAAAAAAAATAACTATTGTTGATTTTAGAAAGTTTGAGAATTGTGAAAAAACAACAACCAAAAAAAGAGAAGTCTGTGCGAGTCAAAATTGAGAGTGGGTCAGTTAGGTTTTTAATGCCTAGCTCAATTGATAGTCATACCAAGATTTATCTATCTATATGCGAAGGAGATGTGTTGGCCTGCACGAAGCAAATGGCGGCCATGCCAGATAGACGGACCGGACAGATAGACCAATGAGCACACCTTAAAGCAGTGTTTCCCAATCTGTTTTACGTCAACAAAATTTCATGGCACAGCACAAAAAAACAAAATTAATTGCTGGCATAGATACAAAAAAAACATTATTTGTAATAAATAAATACAGATTTTGGGACCAATTAACAGAAATGTGATAGAAAAGTGGTTTGAAACTACTGCCCTATAGAAAGTTCATTAAGCAAAGTTATGTTGAGGTGGTGTTGCTCAAGGGTGTTCTGGCAAGTAAGCTGGCATTTCTCCAGCAACCAGTCTTAATTTGAGTCTCGCTGTCAAAGTGTGTCTAGGTTTCTCGACACTGGTCACGGCAATTCTTTTCTTGTCGATTTTCGAACAGGAGACATCCACCCTGCGATGCCAGAAAGACAATTATGTCAAATTTGACGGTTTCGGACCCTCCACCCCCACCCAATACAGTACAACGGGCACACTTTACAGTGGCCTTTTTTGTTGTTGTCGGCAGCCTATGTCACACCTGTGGAACAAATGCTGTCTATTCAGAATTTTCATATGCCACACCTGAGACGTGGATATACTAACTCGGCAAAGGAGAAGTGCTCACTGACACAGAAACAGATTTAGGAACAATATTTGAGGATTTGTGTGTGTGTGTGTGTGTGTGTGTGTGTGTGTGTGTAAGTAGAAAGTCTTAGATGTTTTCGTTCAGCTTGTTCAAAATGTGAGCAAAAATGAAAAAGTATTTATATTAGCGTTCAGCGTGAATAAATACAACAGCAGAATAAGTCTTTAAAGGAAAAGAACAAAAAAGGGGGCAGTGCACGCTCGGTCACGCACTGGCACAGGTGCAATGTACGTGTCTGTCTTGCCAGCTATTCATGATCAACTCATATTAAAAAAGTAACCCCATGTCAAACTTGTCCTCATCTATTTGTCTCAATCTGAACTGATGTTTGTTTTCCAGTGCTGACAGCAACATGTTTCATCCTGACAGCAGGTGACTATCAAAGTTCATGTCCAACAGTATAAATACAATACATTGACAGTACGTGACATCCATGCCGGTTTCCGCAGTTGTTCATTCTCAAGAGCGAATGACCACCTGTGATTCGGACCCTTTGAACGTCCATCGACTGACCTGTGGTAAGAAAAAAAACAGTGCACTTCAACCGTCACTGCCTTAATTGACATCACAAAGTTGTTTGACTTGCCCTAAGACAACCTGACATTTAAGATGGTTCTGGTCAACCCAGAGGTTGGTAGGCTGCCACACAAGACATAATTAGCGACGAGCGATCATTTTGAGTGCAACTACAGTAGAATTTAATGCTGATCGCTTTCTGTCACTCCCAGACGAGGGAGTGATCAGCGTGGACGAGGCTTTGTACGGTCGCTCCGACTCGATGGTCTGCTCTGAGGGAAGACCTCCGCAGGAGCTGGCTAACACGCAATGCGCTCAGCAAGGCACCTTGAGTAGCATCTCAACAAGGTATGCATTGTGCTTATTTTTGGAACGCGCTTGTTTAGATTTAACAGTGGATAAATGATGGTACACTGGTGGATAAATGTCGGGGTATCTATTACATGACAATAACATGCTGCACGGCATGTCACGTGGTGAGAGACTGTGATACAGAAACGTTTGTTAAGCAATGTACACATACAAAATGTATGTAAAATCTAAAATAATGTATATTATTATACTATGTACCCGAGTGGGTGGCACGGTGGACGACTGGTTAGAGCGTCAGCCTCACAGTTCTGAGGACCCGGGTTCAATCCCCGGCCCCGCCTGTGTGGAGTTTGCATGTTCTCCCCATGTTCTCTGCCTGCGTGGGTTTTCTCCGGGCACTCCGGTTTCCTCCCACATCCCAAAAACATGCATGAATTGGAGACTCTAAATTGCCCGTAAGTGTGAATGTGAGTGCGAATGGTTGTTTGTTTGTATGTGGCCTGCGATTGGCTGGTGACCGGTTCAGGGTGGACCCCGCCTCCTGCCCGATGACAGCTGGGATTGCCTCCAGCAGCCCGCAACCCTAGTGAGGATAATTGGTAGAGACAATAGATGGATGGATGGATAATTTGCCTTTGTGTTTCTTCTGCCGGGTGACACTTTTATTATTGCGTCTGCAGATGCAATGGCAAAAAATTATGTGAAGTGAACACGGCGACTTTCCGCAGTCCTGATCCCTGTCCTGGCATCTTCAAATATTTGGAGACCAATTTCACCTGCTTTCCTGCAAGTATGTCACCTTTGTGCAATTGTGTGTGTTGTCAACAATGTTTATGATTTAATAGCTAATGTTTTTTATTTACCCAAACAGTTACTGTGGTGGCGTGCGAAGGCTCTTTGGCACATCTGTTCTGTGGTAAGATTTACCTTTTTTTCCCATGTTGAATTCTTGTCTATGACAAGCATGATAAGATAGATTCTATTTTATTGTGTAAATGCTGAAGGCATCCGATTCACACCGTTCCAACTTCAACATATTCCAAATATTCATGTGAAGTGTGCTTGTATTTTTCTAAGGGAAAAATTACCCACATTTCCCACAATTCCACATTTTACACCCAAATTTTTCCCATTCATTTCTATTGAGACACTCAACAAATTTTTTTCCCACAATTCCCATTTCAGGTTTCAAACATTCAGTCATTCAGAACTTCTTCAAAACACATTCCCACATTCTCACAATACCCACATTCCACATTTTAAGATGTTAAAATACCCACATTCCACTCAATTCTACCTTGTTTCCTCCCGCTTCGACATATCTTGATCCAGTCAAACCATTCCAACGACGGAATGGTTTCCACATTCCTCACATTACCCACATTCTACACTGTGCACCACTGAAATACCCGCATTTTTGCCACAATAAGACAAATTCTACATGTTTAGCTACAGTTTCCTTATTTCTCAACAGATTTGCACCGTTCCTACTTCTACGTGTTCAACTCATTCCACTTCATTCAATATCATTCCACATTATTGAACATCATTCTAAATCATTCAATAAGATTCAATAACATTCCACATTATTTCTACCAGCGTTTCAGCATTCACACGCAATTTCTCCAGAAATTGCACTTTCTAGATATTAATGCTCTCTCTCTTGAATACGTATTTGGATGTTTTGATTGCCCGCATTTCCATCACCAACCTTCTTTCCCTCATCTTGTTGCCAGATGTAGGACAAGTTATTTTCATCTACGGTGCTGACTACGGACGCCGCGACCGGACCACATGCACATTCGGAAGGCCTGAGGGCCAGATACAAAATACACAATGCCTGCGCCCAAATGACATTGTGGCCAACATGTACGTTGGCACTCTTCGGGGAAGAAATCACAACCTGTTCTCATGAGAATTTTGTGAGGTTTTGTAATGGGTAGAAAACAGACAGCGTTAATGTGACTGGGTATGTTCTGACTGCAGATGGCAGTTAGCATGTCTGCGCCACAGTCAAGAGGGTTTGAGTTTATGCTCAGGCATTCCTGTGTGGAGTTTGCTTGTTCTCCCTGTGATTGTTGATCACAAGTTTTGACTGACTCGTCCTGTCACACCTGACCCATTTCATCAGTGGGGTGCACGGGGGAGGCCAAGTTCAGTGTAAGGGGGGCACCGGCCCCCCACGAGAACCGCCACTGTCTACATACCCCGCCTCTCGCCCAAAGTCAGCCGGGATAGGCTCCGGCTCACCCTCGCCCCTGAGCATGCTAAACAGTGGAAAATAGATGGATGGATAGCAGGATAGATGGATGTAGATCCCTAATATTACAGTTTTTAAATTATTTCATGACTTCCATGAATATCGTATGTTTAGCACCGCAATAAGCCGCTTTCTTCTGCATTCATAGGTGCAATGGGAAAAACAACTGTACGATCCCAGTCACCAACTGGTGTGTTTGGAGACCCCTGTGGAGGGACCTACAAGTACTTGGAGGTTGCCTACACATGTGAATGTAAGTAGTTGGTAGCCTATTCAGCATCTTGAGCTATATCTTGCTGTAGGAGAAGAAAACAAGGCTGTAATTATTTATTTTATTAACAATTGCATTCATTATTATTCAAGCACCTTAAAAAATATTTATTGTAATGTGCAGGATTTTTTCTAGTTGTAATGTTGTACAGTAGTTGAAAGCGGCCATGCATGAAAGATTTTGCAAATGTACTCAGGTGGTTGAAGAATTTTACCACAACTGTATATAATTGACTAATTCTAAAAGGAGATGTTTCTTAAATGTAATTTTACTTATTTATACACCAAGTTATTCCAAACCCCCCCCCCCCCCCTCTTGTTTACATTAACTGAGTGACTTTTGTGTTTTTTGCAGATCCGATCAGCCAACCCTCACATGTTCATTAACAAACATGGATTACCACTTTATCTTGATGCATTTCCAATATACAATCATAAATGTAAGTGCAGGTTATTTGTAGTTAACCAACATCACTGTGTACTCGTATCGAAAATAAAACTTTAAATGATGTCCTAATAAAGACATTTGGATGCATTGATTGGGGAGTGACAATTTGATTGGTTCAAAGCAGCCTTTTCCAACCTTTTTAAGCCAAACACCCCGACAGAGTTGGCAGTTTTCCGCAATGTGCAGTTCAAAAAAATACACTTCTTCACCCTTTTCTTTTCTTCTCCTCCTTCGTGACATGTCAAAGCAAGTTTTGCATCGTGGCATGTAATTAGATCCCACATAGAAGAGGTCAAAGCCTCTCTGGCAGCAGCTAAAAGGCAGTTTGGGCAAGCACGTGCACAGACATTTTTGGGGCAGGTGCTCAAGCTATAAAAAGAAACACAAAAAAAAACGCAAACGTTTTTTTCATACAATAAGAAAAAAAACTGAACAGTAGTATGTATTTATCATGTATTAATTTCTGTTAACACAATCAATCATACAAACTATTAACAAAAGAGGTGAAGGAAAAGGAGAAAAGGGCTTTTTTACCTTAATTGCTATCCATCCATTTATTTTCCACTGGTTAGCAGTGGATAAAAGTCGACATATCCCTTTTCAAATGACAGTGGGTGACCACTGGCCCACCAGACAGGGCTGGCTGGCCCATTAGGCAATAGAGGCAAATGCAAAGAGCGCCGTGGCCTGCAGGGGGCGCTTCAAAATCCAGAGGGGTGTGTGTGTGTGTGGGGGGGGGGGTGATCAATATACTGGTAACTTAAAACTATACTTACTAGTAACACTTCACTTACTTCAAAAGTTTTACTTCAAATATTAAAATTAAATAACCTGGGTTTCTCATACTTTTTGATATTCTGGGCAGCTGTCCCAACGTGCCCCTGGTGCAAGTTTACTGCAACACCAACAATTACTCAATCTGCACTCTGTTCATGTCCATGTGTATTGATTTAAGATTTTTTTTTTTTTATTTGGTCTTTTTGTCAGATACTCGAGAGAAATGTCATTACTGCCACAATGACATATTGATTAAAAATTGATTAATCTTGTGACGGTAATGACATTTCAAAGTTTTTAGCTAACTGTGCTATGCTGGTAGAGTTAGCTTAAATGTTTCTTTTAGCTAGCTAGTCCTGTACAACATTTTTATATGATTATCAAGTTTTTACAGGAAAATCTTGAAACATATTAGCACTACAAGTCGTTTGGTAATGACATGCAATAAAAATATGATGTTACTTAAGGGTACAAATGAGGAAAAAACTTACTCTTCCAGTTATCGAAATGTCTGACTTCTCTCTGCCCGAGCATGTGCTTGAGTGACAATTGTAATTAAAGCATCCACCTTTTGTGACAATTTTGTTTGTTGGTGTGCCGTGAGATTTTTCAATTGTAAAATATGTTCCTTGGCTCCATAAAGGTTGGAAATCACTGCTCTAGTCAGATCGTGTATTCTAATCAGTCAGGTCAAACCAACATTACATGACAGAAATAATGAGTGCTAACTTTCTGTAAATAAATGACTTTATTTTTAATTAAATTACTTCACCCATACCGAAACGTTAGAGCATGATTCGACAGAACGGCAGCATGTTTACGTCCAACCGTTCGTGCTACCACTAGCTTGCTAGGCTACATAACGTTTTGTTGCCTGCGTGCGAGCCGTATCGTATTAATAGCGCGTGAACATACTTCAACCGAGCCTTAAACGAACGTCCTCTCCTGTCCTGAGCACCGGTGACCACCAACACACGTTTTTCCCCATTTTGTCCTCATATTACAGTCGGGGTGATCCACTCTTGTTGTCGTCGCCACGGGAACGAGTGTATCCGGTCGCATTTGAGCTGACAAGATAAAGCTGATAAATGATTGTAAAAAACGGGATGCGGTGGTATCGGAATACAAGATTCTATTGCAGTTGTCTGACATTGTGCAATCTCGAAAGAGCAAATTTGTCTTGTAGTCTGATCCGGGCATTAAGTGTTGTCTGCCCCACACCGCCGACAGGTTTTTTTTTTTTTTTTAAATAACTTCATTGGCCATCAGATATTTACAGTACAGCGTCAAAAGACACGTGACAATGCTAAAAATAAAGTAGCTTTTGGATTCAAATATACGGTGCACAATGGCGACGTGGAGTAAATGTCTTTACTCGCCTCCAAAAATGACAATGAGCACAGCGATGATTCTTTGGGAGGTCACAAAGGAAACCCAGGACAACCAAAGTGCAAGTCTTCCTTGCCTCAGTTGAGGTCAGGGTTCGTGACTCAATCGGAACGAGACTGGGCAAAAATGGCATCCATGGCAAAAAACATTGCTAACCAAAAAAGATCAAAGGTTTGCTGTATGTTTGCAAAAAAAAAAAAAAAAAGATTCTCAAGACTATTGGGGAATTCTATGGACGAACGAGACAAACGTTGAACTTTTTGGAAGGGATATATCTCGTTACATCTGGTGTAAATGTAACAGCATTTCAAAATGGAACACACCAACAGTCAAACGTGGTGGTCTGAGGTTGCTTTGCTCCTTCAGGACCTGGATGACTTGCTGTGATTCCAAGCAATTTTTTCTTTCCCCCCAGTTTCCTGTATCCACGATTGCTACTGAAACAATGCACATTTCCCCATTGTGGGAAAACTACAAAATTGGATCAGTTATGAGTTTTGTCAGGAGGAATGGGCCAAACTGGTTGTTGGTTGTTGAAGGATATCCAAAAATGTTTGATCAGTCATACAGTTTAAAGGCACCAAATACGAATGAAATGTAGAAACTTTGGACTTTGAAGAAAGTAATGAAGAAATTGTCTTCAAAAAATCCCCAGCAATCTGGCAAATAGAAATAATTTTGGTAATCCTAATTGACCTAAAACAGGAAAGGTTTAGTCTTATTTCATGTCAGTAAGGAAAGTGTCTTTCTATAGTGTATGTAAACATCTGGTTTGAACTGTATTATATAAAACCAGCAACTACAACAAAAAGAATGAGAAACCCAGGTTATTTAATTTTAATATTTGAAGTAAAACTTTTGAAGTAAGTGAAGTGTTACTAGTAAGTATAGTTTTAAGTTACCAGTATATTGATCCCCCCCCCCCCCCCCACACACACACCCCTCTGGATTTTGAAGCGCCCCCTGCAGGCCACGGCGCTCTTTGCATTTGCCTCTATTGCCTAATGGGCCAGCCAGCCCTGTCTGGTGGGCCAGTGGTCACCCACTGTCATTTGAAAAGGGATATGTCGACTTTTATCCACTGCTAACCAGTGGAAAATAAATGGATGGATAGCAATTAAGGTAAAAAAGCCCTTTTCTCCTTTTCCTTCACCTCTTTTGTTAATAGTTTGTATGATTGATTGTGTTAACAGAAATTAATACATGATAAATACATACTACTGTTCAGTTTTTTTTCTTATTGTATGAAAAAAAATGTTTGCGTTTTTTTTTATTTAATTTTTTTATACAGCTTGAGCACCTGCCCCAAAAATGTCTGTGCACGTGCCTGCCCAAACTGCCTTTCAGCTGCTGCCAGAGAGGCTTTGACCTCTTCTATGTGGGATCTAATTACATGCCACGATGCAAAACTTGCTTTGACATGTCACGAAGGAGGAGAAGAAAAGAAAAGGGTGAAGAAGTGTATTTTTTTGAACTGCACATTGCGGAAAACTGCCAACTCTGTCGGGGTGTTTGGCTTAAAAAGGTTGGAAAAGGCTGCTTTGAACCAATCAAATTGTCACTCCCCAATCCATGCATCCAAATGTCTTTATTAGGACATCATTTAAAGTTTTATTTTCGATACGAGTACACAGTAATGTTGGTTAACTACAAATAACCTGCACTTACATTTATGATTGTATATTGGAAATGCATCAAGATAAAGTGGCAATCCATGTTTGTTAATTAACGTGAGGGTTGGCTCATCGAATCTGCAAAAAACACAAAAGTCACTCAGTTAATAGTTAATGTAAACAAGGGGGGGGGGTGTTTGGAATAACTTGGTGTATAAATAAGTAAAATTACATTTTAAGAAACATCTCCTTTGAGAATTAGTCAATTATATACAGTTGTGGTAAAATTCTTCAACCACCTGAGTACATTTGCAAAATCTTTCATGCATGGCCGCTTTCAACTACTGTACAACATTACAACTAGAAAAATTCCTGCACATTACAATAAATATTTTTTAAGGTGGTTGAATAATCATGAATGCAATTGTTAATAAAAGAAATAATTACAGCCTTGTTTTCTTCTCCTACAGCAAGATATAGCTCAAGATGCTGAATAGGCTACCAACTACTTACATTCACAGGAGTAGGCAACCTCCAAGTATTTGTAAGTCCCTCTACAGGGGTCTCCAAACACACCGTTGGTGGCTGGGATCACACAGTTGTTTTTCCCATCGCACCTATGAATGCAGAAGAAAGCGGCTTATTGCGGTGCTAAACATACGATATTCATGGAAGTCATTAAATAATTTAAAAACTGTAATATTAGGGAGGCTGGAGCTCAGAATTGAACAAACTTTTCAAACTAAACCCAAACTGTCCATCTGACCCATTTGACAGAGACATACTGTTCCGGTGCACTCCTGCAGGTGGCGGTAACGTGGATTGCAAAGTGACTGCCAACTGCTGCACCCAGGAGCCATATTTCATTCTAGTTCCTCCCACGGGATCTGGTAGGCAACCCCCGACCTCCCCGCTGGGCCCCGATGCAAGCAGATCACAACAGCAACAAGACATTCCTCAATCTGCACCTTGAGCCAAAATGTAATGGGATCTTCCGTGGCCCTTGCGCTGTTTGGTCATCGTACGTTTCATGGCGAAAAAGGCTTTTGTACCTTAACCGCTATCCATCCATCTATTTTCCACTGTTTAGCATGCTCAGGGGCGAGGGTGAGCCGGAGCCTATCCCGGCTGACTTTGGGCGAGAGGCGGGGTATGTAGACAGTGGCGGTTCTCGTGGGGGGCCGGTGCCCCCCTTACACTGAACTTGGCCTCCCCCGTGCACCCCACTGATGAAATGGGTCAGGTGTGACAGGACGAGTCAGTCAAAACTTGTGATCAACAATCACAGGGAGAACAAGCAAACTCCACACAAGAATGCCTGAGCATAAACTCAAACCCTCTTGACTGTGGCGCAGACATGCTAACTGCCATCTGCAGTCAGAACATACTCAGTCACATAAACGCTGTCTGTTTTCTACCCATTACAAAACCTCACAAAATTCTCATGAGAACAGGTTGTGATTTCTTCCCCAAGAGTGCCAACGTACATTGTGGCCACAACTTCACTTGGGCCCAGGCATTCTGTATTTTGTATCTGGGCCGGAGGCCTTTCGAATGTGCATGTGGTCTGGTCGCGGCGTCCGTAGTCAGCACCGTAGACCGCAATAACGTATCCTGGATCTGGCAACAAGATGAGGGAAAGAAGGTTGGCGATGGAAATGTGGGCAATCAAAACATCCAAATATGTATTCAAGAGAGAGAGCATTCATAATAAACACACAATCAAATCGAATCCATATCATAATGCTTGTAATAAACAGGAATTCATCATGGGGGGGGAGGTAACGCTTACCACAAAACAATTCTGCCACGGATTCCTCACACGCTATCAGAATCACTGTTTGGGTAAATTAAAAACATTAGATATGAAATAATAAACATTGTTTACATCACACACAATTTCACACAGACGACATACGTGTATCACTGCAGGTGTAATTGGTCGACAAATATTTGTAGGTGCCATCGCAGGGATCAGGATTGCGGAAAGCCGCCGTGTTCACCTCACATGATTTTTTGCCATTGCATCTGCAGACGCAATAATAAAAGCGAATTATATTTGATTAAAATAAAACACATTTGCATCAGAATTGCAAGACCTAACATTACTTGTGCTCGGTATCGGGAAGGACTCAAATGTAAGTACTTGTACTCGAATCTGAAAAAAGTGGTATTGGTGCATTCCTCATAATTTTAGAATTTAAATGTATTATTATCCATCCATACATACACTATAGACAAACAAGCATTCACACTCACACCAATAAACAACTTTGAGTTCTCAAATTAATATGCATGTTTTTGGAATGTGGGAGGAAGGCAGAGTACCTGGAGAGAAAACTTACAAGCACAAGGAATATATGCAAACTAAACCACGCCTGAAGATGTATTCGAACCCTGAATCTCAGTACTGTGAGGCACATGTTTAACCACTAGGGTACCATGCTAATATACATTATTTTAGGTTTTACATACAGTTTGTATGTGAACATTGCTTAACAAACATTTCTGTATCACAGTCTCTCACCACGTGACATGCCATGCAGCATGTTATTGTCATGTAATAGATACCCCGACATTTATCCACTTTTAAATCTAAACAAGCACGTTCCAAAAATAAGCACAATGCATACATTGCCGAGATGGTCCTCAAGGTGCCTTCCTGAGCGCATTGCGTGTTAGCCAGCCTCCTGCGGAGATCTTCCCTCAGAGCAGACCATCGAGTCGGAGCGACCGTACAAAGCCTCGTCCACGGTGATCACTCCCACGTCTGGGAGTGACAGAAAGCAATCAGCATTAAATTCAACTGAAGTTGCACTTAAAATGATCGCTCGTCGCTAATTATGTCTTGTGTGGCAGCCTACCAACCTCTGGGTTGACCAGAACCATCTTAAATGTCAGGTTCTCTTAGGGCAAGTCAAACAACTTTGTGATGTCAATTAAGGCAGTGAAGGTTGAAGTGCACTATGTAAGACAAAGGCTGATTTTTTTTTTCTTACCACAGGTCAGGCGATGGACGCCGAAAGGGTCCGAATCACAGGTGGTCATTCGCTCTTGAGAATGAACAACTGCGGAAACCGGCATGGATGTCACGTACTGTCAATGTATTGTATTTATACTGTTGGACATGAACTTTGATAGTCACCTGCTGTCAGGATGAAACATGTTGCTGTCAGCACTGGAAAACAAACATCAGTTCAGATTGAGACAAATAGATGAGGACAAGTTTGACATGGGGTTACTTTTTTAATATGAGTTGATCATGAATAGCTGGCAAGACAGACACGTACATTGCACCTGTGCCAGTGCGTGACCGAGCGTGCACTGCCCCCTTTTTTGTTCTTTTCCTTTAAAGACTTATTCTGCTGTTGTATTTATTCACACTGAACGCTAATATAAACACTTTTTCAGTTTTGCACACATTTTGAACAAGCTGAACACATTTAAGACTTTCCACTGACACACAAAAAAACATTTTTTTTTTTTACTTACAAAATGCTGCGCTGAGTTTGAAGCAGGACGGCATGTTTCACACAATTCGGTCTGTGGCACTGGAGATGTTCAGAGGATCTTCGCTTTTTATAATGACTGCAAGACATCCACCCAAACTGGGAAGTAAAAGTCACACCCCCCAACCTTAATTTTTTTTGTTCCACCTCAAATGTTACAGAGCTTATTTTTTTTTTTTTTTTGTATCTAAATTGCTTCAGGTCCTCAACCTGCACCACAAGTAACGGCAAAGAACCGTCTATGCACGGCATGCATGAAAAAACAAGGTAGAACAATAGATTGCATGGTGAGATTATGAGATGAGCCTCTGAACACACATTGGCTAACTCTGAAAGCTATGCTGTTGCGGAAAGTCTTCCTCAAGGAAATATTGCACAAAGCTTTTGTTCCAAGAAGCCAAATGCTTATTTACTGGAACGCCAGGTGTTGTCAGACTACTAAGAGCATGTGCTGCTTCCGAGTTGATTTATCTCTACTGTGCAGGTTGGCATTTACTTCAAAACCTGCTAGGAATGATTGCATCACAGTAATTGCTCAGCTTTCCGTCGATCCGATCGGCTGTATCGGATCGGCCGATATTTTGCATTTTATGCCAATTTGGTGATCCACGAATTAAGACATTATCCCTGACAATCTCGTTGACCCCCGGGACGTTCTGCGCTGCTGTCTTGTATATTTAGAATCCGAAAGCTCGTTTATTTTTTTAACTGTTCCGTGTCGTGACTACGTCGCGCGGGCAGCACTGAAGCTGCGGCTGGCTAGCTAGCGTGGCTAAACACGATGCAGAGGCACACAGTATAAATGACTAATTATCGCCTCCATGGTGGCTTCGTCACCAGATTATGTCCAATAATTAGCGGAAAACAACTGTGTGCTAATGAGAACTTTACTCAGGTTAGGAAACAAGGTGCACCAAAACACTATGAGACTTTACGGCACTGCGTCGTTACCGTCATAACATTTATCGGAATACGGCATACGGCCTGCAGTGCGTATGCTACAAGCGTGTGGAAATATTTAAACAAAAATGAGACCAGTAGCACGGTCGCTTGCAAAATGTGCTACGCTATCTTCCAACACAACGCATAATTGTAATGTCAGTGCAAATTAAGTATTGTAATAATTAATTCATATATCATATAATAATTTGTAATTGATTTATTCTTTGGCACGTTAATATTTGTGCAATTGCAATGCCTTCATTTTAGTGAGGTGAGTACACGGTCATCGTCATGAGTGCAATTGTACTCATAATAATTCTGACAATAATAATTAATCTGCTTTTCGTTGTTTTTTTTGTGGCTGTCCACAGTCCCTTGCCAGGAATTATGATACGTGCCACTAATATATTGCTGATTTATTTTGAGTAAATATTATTCAAGGGGAAAAAATGCATATTGGTGGCACAGGCTACAAAATGTTCCAATGTTTAGATCATTTTATTTTGTTGTCCTGTATATCTTTTTGCCTTGTTTTAACTGCCACTGACTGTGACGATGATGGACATTATTTTAACTGCTGCCCCCAGTGGCTGACAGAAATAGTGCAATCGTCAAGCCCACACCTGAGGGACACACTTGTTTTCAATGGCACTATAATTATGTTTGCACGGCGTTGTTTGTGGCCAAAACCCCGATGAACGCCAGCGGGCCAATATGTGTTTTTTTAATGGGTGAGCCCGAATAAATTAAAGGCTTTTTTACATTTGGTATCCCACTGAGTGCCAGGATCTGGATTTTTTTCCCTAACTTCTTTTTTTTTTTTTTAAACAATTTAACCCTTCCAAGGGCGCCAGGGGATACAGAGATACCCGCTTTGCTCATGTTCCTCATTGTTTTGAATGCAAGAGTTTTTTGTAACTAGGTAAGAGTCAACACAGGGCTGTGTGAGTCCCAACTTGGCATCTACAGATTCCTCACAAGTTTACCTGTAAGCGAAGGTCTCGGAACACTTGTTTCACGACACTTAAATGTGATCTGAGCTTGACTTTGTCGCACTGGTTCTTTTGGTTGGAGAGTAGACCAGTGTGTCATGAGCTTACACGGTTGTGAATTACTCGGTTATCATTTTACAGTTTTTTAATACCTACGCCCGGGAGGCCCATGGAAGACGTCGTGTGAGATTGTGTGACTTTCTTGTGTCGTTTGATTGGTGAACTAGATTTCAACGTCACTGGCGCTTACATTGGATGACGCAAACAGCGCCCGATGCGGAAGTCGAAGTCGTAGTCTCGCGCACGAAATCGTTGATAAATAAGCAAGAATTGATAAATAAAAGTAGCGAGCAACATTTAGATCATTGTAACGGAGTAAAAGTGACTTATTAACAGCAGAAGCTGCGGAGTTTTTTTTTCTGGTCTCGTCAACTCCTGTGACTTTGAGCGCACAGGCGGAACCTCAGGCCACATATTAGTCCGCCGCGCAGTAATATTCACAGCTACATCTGTTTGTTGATGGTGGATGTGTGGAATGGATCTAGCTGCCAGCGTTCAAGGAGTACGAAACGATTATATGTGCCACTAATATATTGATGATCGACTTTCTGGTCGTGTCATCGAACTTGCGGCCGAAGTTGTATCTCAGCTTCAGGAGGAGCAGTGTAGTTTTCGTCCTGGCCATGGAACAGTGGACCAGCTCTACACCCTCGGCAGGGTCCTCGAGGGTGCATGGGAGTTCGCCCAACCAGTCTACATGTGTTTTGTGGACTTGGAGAAGGCGCTCGACCGTGTCCCTCGGGGGGTCATGTGGGGGGTGTTTCGGGAGTATGGGGTACCGAACCCCCTGATACGGGTCGTTTGGTCCATGTACGACCGGAGTCAGAGTTTGGTCCGCAAACTCCTCAAGTTTGCAGATGACACCACTGTCATCGGCCTCATCAAGGACGGTGACGAGTCTACATATCGACAGGAAGCGGAGCGGCTGGAGCTGCGGTGCGGGCGACACAACCTGGAGCTGAACACGCTCAAGACTGTAGAGATGATCGTGGACTTCAGGAGGCATCCTTCGCCACAGCTGCCCCTCACGTTGTCCAGCTGCCTTGTGTCAACCGTCGAGACCTTCAAGTTCCTGCGAATTACAGTCTCTCAGGACCTAAAGTGGGCGACCAACATCAACTCCGTCCTCAAAAAGGCCCAGGAGAGGATGTACTTCCTGCGGCTTCTGAGAAAGCACGGCCTGCCACCGGAGCTGCTGAGGCGGTTCTACACAGCGGTCATCGAATCAGTCCTGTGTTCTTCCATCACAGTCTGGTTTGGTGTTGCTACAAGAAAGGACAAACTCCGACTGCAACGGACAATCAAAACTGCTGTCAGGATTGTCGGTACCCCCCTACCGACCTTTGAGGACTTGCACGCTGCCAGAACTAAGACAAGAGCGTGCAAAATCCTCTCGCACCCTCCACATCCCGGTCACCAGCTCTTCCAGCTCCTTCCCTCAAGTAGGCGCTACCGATCAATGCAAACTAGAACTAGCAGACATTCCAACAGCTTCTTCCCACAATTTGCACAACCAACATTGTCCCAGATTATCGCACTACTGGTCACTTTAAACTGCATACACTCCTTCAAGTCTCGGCGCACTTTGCGCCAGACTATTGCTATATTAGTCATTCAAACTGCTTTAAGTGCTAGAGGACTCTGCATCTTTTGCACAATTGTCAAAAAAAACAAAAAAATGTACCGGCATTACCAGATAACTAACAACCCTTTATTGCTCAGTGACTGTTTTTGTCAATGTCTTTATGTCTCCAAAGTGTTCTCTGTCAATTGACTGGCTGCTGTCGTCCTAGAGCGGCTCCAACTACCGGAGACAAATTCCTTGTGTGTTTTTTGGACATATTTGGCAAATAAAGATGATTCTGATTCTGATATCCGGCAGTAAGTCGGAGTCGTTTCCGGTGAGTGTTGGACTCCGCCAAGGCTGCCCTTTGTTACCGATTCTGTTCATAACTTTTATGGACAGAATTTCTAGCCGAGGCGTAGAGGGGGGTCTGGTTTGGTGGCCTCAGTATTGCATCTCTGCTTTTTGCAGATGATGTGGTTCTGTTGGCTTCATCAAGCCGTGACCTCCAAGTCTCACTGGAGCAGTTCGCAGCCGAGAGTGAAGCGGTTGGGATGAGAAGCAGCACCTCCAAATCTGAGACCATGGTCCTCAGTCAGAAAAGGGTGGCGTGCCCTCTCCAGATCGGGGATGAGATCCTGCCCCAAGTGGAGGAGTTCAAGTATCTTAAGATCTTGTTCACGAGTGAGGGAAGAATGGAACGGGAGATCGACAGGCGGATCGGTGCAGCGTCTGCAGTGATGCGGACTTTGTTTCGATCCGTTGTGGTAAAGAAGGAGCCAACCCGAAAGGCGAAGCTCTCGATTTACCGGTCGATCTACGTTCCTACCCTCACCTTGACCCACGAGCTGTGGGTCAAGAACAAGATCCCGGATACAAGCGGCCGAAATTAGTTTCCTCCGCAGGGTGTCCGGGCTCTCCCTTAGAGATAGGGCGAGAAGCTCGGTCATCCGAGAGGATCTCAGAGTAGAGCCGCTGCTCCTCCACATCGAGAGGAGCCAGATGAGGTGGCTGGGGCATCTGATTCGGATGGCTCCCGGACGCCTCCCTTGTGAGGTGTTCCGGCGACGTCCCACCGGGAGGAGACCCCGGGGATGACCCAGGACACGCTGGAGAGACGACATCCGTCGGCTGGCCTGGGAACGCCTCGGGATCCCCCCGGAAGAGCTGGATGAAGTGGCTGGGGAGAGGGAAGTCTGGGGGTCCCTGCTAAAGCAACTGCCCACGCGACCCGACCACGGATAAGCGGTAGAAAATGGATGGATTATTCAAGGGGGAAGAAAATGCATATCGGTGGCACAGGCTATAAGATTTTCCAATGTTTAGATCATTTTATTTTGTTGTCCTGAATATCTTTTTGCCTTGTTTTAACTGCTACTGACTGTGACGATGATGGACATTATTTTAACTGCTACCCCCAGTGGCTGACAGAAATAGTGCAATCGTCAAGCCCACACCTGAGGGACACACTTGTTTTCAATGGCACTATAATTATGTTTGCACGGCATTGTTTGTTGGCAAAACCCCGATGAACGCCAGCGGGCCAATATGTGTTTTTTTAATGGGTGAGCCCGAATAAATTCAAGGTTTTTTTTACATTTGGTATCCCACTGAGTGCCAGGATCTGGAATTTTTTTCCAACTTTTTTTTTTTTTTTTTTTTTAAACTTTTTAAGACAATTTAACCCTTCCAAGGGGTCCAGGGGATACAGGGATACCAGCAGTGCTCCTGTTCCTCATTGTTTTGAATGCAAGAGTTTTTTGTAACTAGGCAAGAGTCAACACAGGGCTGTGTGAGTCCCAACTTGGCATCTCCAGATTCCTCACACGTTTACCTGTAACCGAAGGAGACAGGTGCTGACAACAGAGAGGGGAGGGGGGAGAGAGAGGACGCAAACAGCCCACCAGGCAACTATAATGGAACTGCACGGCATTATGTGACAAACAGTTTTGGTTTTCAATGATAAAAATGTGTTCACATCAAAAGCACTTGTTTTTGCGGGGATGCTGACATTAAAGAGCATTTTAAAATACCAGCATTGCACTGAAAGTACAGATTACCCTGAACCACATTTTCATATTGTAATAATTACACCGTCTAAGAAAAAGTATTTAAAAATAAAAACAAATATCATATCTAAAAAGCACAGTGAAAATGATGCAAAAAATATATAATCTCACAAATTGAATTTACAAATTTATAGTACGACCTAAGGAATTACTACCATCTATTGTTGAAACACACAAAATAACATGTTCAATTATTCATGTTTTATTCCAAAATATATATTTTTTTTAAAACACATTTTCTTAGGGAATTACAGTTATTTTTTAATATTTTTTCGGGGTGGGGGGGTGGTGGGGGTAAAATGATTAATAGAATAATGACTTCACTTAATAAAAAAAAAAAAACATGGCTTCTCCTGCACTGTGAAGAGAAGGTCACCATCATTAACATTGTGACCAAATCATCAGTGGCAGCATGTTCCTCGAGGATGCGGTCCACCGTCTCCATGTACCAGGAGCCTGACTTAGTGTCCCTCCAGGACACGTAGCCTGTGTGGGGTTAATCAGTCATAAAAACATGAGGAGGGCGGTGTGGATCTCAAATTATACATGAACATTTAAGTATGTTTTTAAATCAATGCCCGAACACAGATGAAACTAGAACCTCTATGGTGGAGATCAAATATCTGCCCTCGAGGTGCACTACTGCCCCCCAAGTGGCCTGGAACAGCTACACTCAAGTTCTGATCACTTGGAACGATGTACAGACATGCAAACACCAAAGGCATGGAAAAGGTGATCCCGAGGCGTTCCCAGGCCAGCTGAAAGACATAGTCTCTCCAGCGTGTCCTGGGTCATCCCCGGGGTCTCCTCCCAGTGGGACATGCCCGGAACACCTCACCAGGGAGGCGTCCAGGAGGCATCCGAATCAAATGCCCCAGCCACCTCATCTGGCTCCTGAATCTGAGATTCGACTTCCCGACGGACCCTCCTCTCCAGCACCCCTGAATAGACCTTACCAGGGAGGCTGAGCAGTGTGATCCCCCTGTAGTTGGAACACACCCTCCGGTCCCCCTTCTTAAAAAGGGGGACCACCACCCCAGTCTGCCAATCCAGAGGCACTGTCCCCGATGTCCACGCGATGTTGCGGAGGCGTGTCAACCAGGACAGCCCCACAACATCCAGAGCCTTTAGGAACTCCGGGCGAATCTCATCCACCCCCGGGGCCCTGCCACCGAGGAGCTTTTTAACCACCTCGGTGACCTCAACCCCAGAGATAGGAGAGCCCGCCTCAGAGAACCCAGACTCTGCTCCCTCATGGGAAGGCGTGTCGGTGGAATTGAGGAGGTCTTCGAAGTATTCTCCCCACCGACTCACAACGTCCCGAGTCGAGGTCAGCAGCGCCCCATCCCCACTATACACAGTGCTGGTGGTGCACTGCTTTCCTCTCCTGAGACGTCGGATGGGTGACCAGAATTTCCTCGAAGCAGTCCGGACGTCTTTCTCCATAGCCTCACCGAACTCCTCCCATAACCGAGTTTTTGCTTCAGCGACCACCAAAGCTGCATTCCGCTTGGCCAGCATCAGCTGCCTCAGGAGTCCCACAGGAGTCCCACAGGCCCAAAAAGCCCGATAAGACTCCTTCTTCAGCTTGACGGCATCCCTCACTGTTGGTGTCCACCAACGGGTTCGGGGATTGCCGCCACGACAGGCACCGACCACCTTACGGCCAGAGCTCCGGTCGGTCGCCTCAGCAATGGAGGCGCGGAACATGGTCAACTCGGACTCCATTTTCCCCGCCTCCCCCGGATCATGAGCAAAGTTCTATCGGAGGTGGGAGTTGAAACTCCTTCTGACAGGGGATTCTGCCAGACGTTCCCAGCAGACCCTCACAATACGTTTGGGCCTGCCACGTCGGACGGGCATCTTCCCCCACCATCGGAGCCAACTCACCACCAGGTGGTGATCAGTTGACAGCTCCGACCCTCTCTTCACCCGAGTGTCCAAGACATGCGGCCGCAAGTCCGATGACACGACCAAAAAGTCGATCATCGAACTGCGACCTAAGGTGTACTGGTGCCAAGTGCACCTGTGGACACCCCTATGCTTGAAAATGGTGTTCGTTATGGACAATCCGTGATGAGTACAGAAGTCCAATAACAGAACACCACTCGGGTTCTGATGTTTGCAATTCTCTCCACCTTGACGAAGGCCCCGTTTGCAGCTGAAGATAAAAACGGCCCCTGTTCATAAGGTTGCCACTTCCTTACTTCACCAAAAGAACACCATACCGACAAGTGTTCTTTTGCACCAAACGCACCTTTTGGCATTATGGCCCAAAAGGTTCAACCGTGGTTTCATTGGATCATAACATATTTTCAAATTCACACATCCGGGAGATTAAGTGTGTTTTTGGAAAATGTATCCAGGCTTAGATGTTTTCTTTATTTGTAAGAGAAAACTTCCATCTTGACGTCCAGTTCTCGGTAATGTCACTGCCATCTTTTCTCGGTGACGATGACGGTCTTCACTGTGTTTCTGATATGTTTGATGCTTTGGAAATGTGTTATATCCTTCTTCTGACTGATACCTTTTGAGCAATGAGATCAGTTGAGATGCCGTGGAAGCTCTTTGCAGATCATGCCTAGTTTTGGGAGATGTAACTACAAAAATGTCAGGGAAAGCCTACGCACACAGCTGAAATTCATTTGAGGTTAATCAGAAAAACTTTTAAATGGAGGCAGGTGTGTGCTGACTTCCACTTAACATGACTGAACGGGATTAATTCTGAACACAGCCAAATCCACATCTATGAGGGTGTGTGCATTTGTGCTACCAAGCTAGCTGTTGTTTATTTTTATGTACCCTCTGTAAAATATTTTCTCTTTTCAATTGAGTTGTGCAGGCTGCAGGTATATAGTTGTAGAATGTTTTAAAATATGTCTTGGTCTTATTTTTGTACCAAAAAAACAAACAAACTCCACTTTCATTTGAACAGGGATATGGAGACTTTTATCCACTGCAGCTTCTTTTGTTAATAGTTGTATTATTGACTGTGTTGATTGTGTTAACAGAAATAAATTCATGTTAAGTACTTACTACTACTGTTCAGTCTTTTTTCTTTATTGTATGAAAAAATATTTTTGAGATGTTTTTTTTTTTTAGCTTGAGCACCTGCCCCAGAAAATGTCTGTGCACGTGCCTGCCCAAACTGCCTTTCAGCTGCTGCTTGAGGCTTTGACCTCTTCTATGTGGGATCTAATTACATGCTACTGTGCAAAACTTGCTTTCATAGGTCACAAAGGAGGAGAAGAAAAGAAAATGGTCAAAAGGTGTATTTTATTTTTGAACTGCGCATTGCGGAAAACTCTGCCAACTCTGTCGGGGTGTTTGGCTTAAAAAGGTTGGAAAAGGCTGCTTTGAACCAATCAAATTGTCACTCACCAATCCATGCATCCAAATGTCTTTATTAGGACATCATTGAAAGATTTTTGTTTCCCAATAAGAGTACACAGTGATGTTGCTTCACTGCCACTAACCTGCACTTACATTTATGATTGTATATTGTAAATACATCATGATAAAGTGGCAGTCCATGTTTGTTTACGACCCTGCAAAAAGCACAAAATAGTCACTCAGTTAATAGTTCATGT
This sequence comes from Phycodurus eques, assembly GCF_024500275.1. Classification (NCBI taxonomy): domain Eukaryota; kingdom Metazoa; phylum Chordata; class Actinopteri; order Syngnathiformes; family Syngnathidae; genus Phycodurus; species Phycodurus eques. The sequence goes on along the minus strand of NC_084525.1, from coordinate 5,043,451 downwards.
AAACAAGGGGGGTGTTTGGAATAACTTGGTGTATAAATACGTAAAATGACATTTTAAGTAACAGCTTTTAGAATTAGTCAATTATATACAGTCGTGGTAAAATTCTTCAACCACCTGATTGAAGAGTACATTTGCAAAATCTTTCATGCATGGCCGCTTTCAACTACTGAACAACATTATAACAAGAAAAATTCCAGCACATTACAATAAATATTTGCTAAGGTGGTTGAATAATCATGAATGCAATTGTAAATAAAAGAAATAATTACAGCCTTGTTTTCTTCTCCTACAGCAAGATATAGCTCAAGATGCTGAATAGGCTACCAACTACTTACATTCACATGTGTAGGCAACCTCCAAGTACTTGTAAGTCCCTCTACAGGGGTCTCCAAACACACCGTTGGTGGCTGGGATCACACAGTTGTTTTTCCCATCGCACCTATGAATGCAGAAGAAAGCGGCTTATTGCGGTGCTAAACATACGATATTGATGGAAGTTATGAAATAATTTAAAAACTGTAATATTAGGGAGGGTGGAGCTCAGAATAGAACAAACTTTTCAAACTAAACCCAAACTGTCCATCTGACCCATTTGATAGAGACATACTGTTCCGGTGCACTCCTGCAGGTGGCGGTAACGTGGATTGCAAAGTGACTGCCAACTGCTGCACCCAGGAGCCATATTTCATTCTAGTTCCTCCCACGGGATCTGGTAGGCAACCCCCGACCTCCCCGCTGGGCCCCGATGGAAGCAGATCACAACAGCAACAAGACATTCCTCAATCTGCACCTTGAGCCAAAATGTAATGGGATCTTCCGTGGCCCTTGCGCTGTTTGGTCATCGTACGTTTCATGGCGAAAAAGGCTTTTGTACCTTAACCGCTATCCATCCATCTATTTTCCACTGTTTAGCATGCTCAGGGGCGAGGGTGAGCCGGAGCCTATCCCGGCTGACTTTGGGCGAGAGGCGGGGTATGTAGACAGTGGCGGTTCTCGTGGGGGGCCGGTGCCCCCCTTACACTGAACTTGGCCTCCCCCGTGCACCCCACTGATGAAATGGGTCAGGTGTGACAGGACGAGTCAGTCAAAACTTGTGATCAACAATCACAGGGAGAACAAGCAAACTCCACACAAGAATGCCTGAGCATAAACTCAAACCCTCTTGACTGTGGCGCAGACATGCTAACTGCCATCTGCAGTCAGAACATACCCAGTCACATTAACGCTGTCTGTTTTCTACCCATTACAAAACCTCACAAAATTCTCATGAGAACAGGTTGTGATTTCTTCCCCAAGAGTGCCAACGTACATTGTGGCCACAACTTCACTTGGGCCCAGGCATTCTGTATTTTGTATCTGGGCCCGAGGCCTTTCGAATGTGCATGTGGTCCGGTCGCGGCGTCCGTAGTCAGCACCGTGGATGAGAAGAACGAGTTGTGGACCTAGCAACAAGATGAGGGAAAGAAGGTTAGCGATGGAAATGTGGGCAATCAAAACATCCAAATATGTATTCAAGAGAGAGAGCATTCATAATAAACACACAATAAAATCGAATCCATATCATAATGCTTGTAATAAACAGGAATTCATCATGGGGGGGGGGGAGGTAACGCTTACCACAAAACAATTCTGCCAAGGAGTCCTCACACGCTATCAGAATCACTGTTTGGGTAAATTAAAAACATTAGATATGAAATAATAAACATTGTTTACATCACACACAATTTCACACAGACGACATACGTGTAGGCGTGCAGCTGAAATTGGTCGCCAAATATTTGAAGGTGCCATCACAGGGATCAGGATTGCGGAAAGCCCCCGTGTTCACCTCACATGATTTTTTGCCATTGCATCTGCAGACGCAATAATAAAAGCGAATTATATTTGATTAAAATAAAACACATTTGCATCAGAATTGCAAGACCTAACATTACTTGTGCTCGGTATCGGGAAGGACTCAAATGTAAGTACTTGTACTCGAATCTGAAAAAAGTGGTATTGGTGCATTCCTCATAATTTTAGAATTTAAATGTATTATTATCCATCCATACATACACTATAGACAAACAAGCATTCACACTCACACCAATAAACAACTTTGAGTTCTCAAATTAATATGCATGTTTTTGGAATGTGGGAGGAAGGCAGAGTACCTGGAGAGAAAACTTACAAGCACAAGGAATATATGCAAACTAAACCACGCCTGAAGATGTATTCGAACCCTGAATCTCAGTACTGTGAGGCACATGTTTAACCACTAGGGTACCATGCTAATATACATTATTTTAGGTTTTACATACAGTTTGTATGTGTACATTGCTTAACAAACATTTCTGTATCACAGTCTCTCACCACGTGACATGCCATGCAGCATGTTATTGTCATGTAATAGATACCCCGACATTTATCCACTTTTAAATCTAAACAAGCACGTTCCAAAAATAAGCACAATGCATACAATGCCGACATGGTCCTCAAGGTGCCTTCCTGAGCGCATTGCGTGTTAGCCACCTCCTGCGGAGATCTTCCCTCAGAGCAGACCATCGAGTCGGAGCGACCGTACAAAGCCTCGTCCACGGTGATCACTCCCTCGTCTGGGAGTGAGAGAAAGCGATCAGCATTAAATTTTACTGTAGTTGCACTCAAAATGATCGCTCGTCGCTAATTATGTCTTGTGTGGCAGCCTACCAACCTCTGGGTTGACCAGAACCATCTTAAATGTCAGGTTCTCTTAGGGCAAGTCAAACAACTTTGTGATGTCAATTAAGGCAGTGAAGGTTGAAGTGCACTATGTAAGACAAAGGCTGATTTTTTTTTTCTTACCACAGGTCAGGCGATGGACGTGGAAAGGGTCCGAATCACAGGTGGTCATTTGCTCTTGAGAATGAACAACTGCGGAAACCGGCATGGATGTCACGTACTGTCAATGTATTGTATTTATACTGTTGGACATGAACTTTGATAGTCACCTGCTGTCAGGATGAAACATGTTGCTGTCAGCACTGGAAAACAAACATCAGTTCAGATTGAGACAAATAGATGAGGACAAGTTTGACATGGGGTTACTTTTTTAATATGAGTTGATCATGAATAGCTGGCAAGACAGACACGTACATTGCACCTGTGCCAGTGCGTGACCGAGCGTGCACTGCCCCCTTTTTTGTTCTTTTCCTTTAAAGACTTATTCTGCTGTTGTATTTATTCACACTGAACGCTAATATAAACACTTTTTCAGTTTTGCACACATTCTGAACAAGCTGAACAGATTTAAGACTTTCCACTGACACACAAAAAAAAATTTTTTTTTTTACTTACAAAATGCTGCGCTGAGTTTGAAGCAGGACGGCATGTTTCACACAATTCGGTCTGTGGCACTGGAGATGTTCAGAGGATCTTCGCTTTTTATAATGACTGCAAGACATCCACCCAAACTGGGAAGTAAAAGTCACACCCCCCAACCTTAATTTTTTTTGTTCCACCTCAAATGTTACAGAGCTTTTTTTTTTTTTTTTTTGTATCTAAATTGCTTCAGGTCCTCAACCTGCACCACAAGTAACGGCAAAGAACCGTCTATGCACAGCATGCATGAAAAAACAAGGTTGAACAATAGATTGCATGGTGAGATTATGAGATGAGCCTCTGAACACACATTGGCTAACTCTGAAAGCTATGCTGTTGCGGAAAGTCTTCCTCAAGGAAATATTGCACAAAGCTTTTGTTCCAAGAAGCCAAATGCTTATTTACTGGAACGCCAGGTGTTGTCAGACTACTAAGAGCATGTGCTGCTTCCGAGTTGATTTATCTCTACTGTGCAGGTTGGTATTTACTTCAAAACCTGCAAGGAATGATTGCATCACAGTAATTGCTAGGCTTTCCGCCGATCCGATCGGCTGTATCGGATCGGCCGATATTTAGCATTTTATGCCAATTTTGTGATCCACGAATTAAGACATTTTCGCTGACAATCTCGTTTAAACACGATGCAGAGGCACACAGTATAAATGACTAATTATCGCCTCCGTGGTGGCTTCGTCACCAGATTATGTCCAATAATGCGCGGAAAACAACTGTGTGCTAATGAGAACTTTACTCAGGTTAGGAAACAAGGTGCACCAAAACACTATGAGACTTTACGGCACTGCGTCGTTACCGTCATAACATTTATCGGCCTGCAGTGCGTATGCTACAAGCGTGTGGAAATATTTAAACAAAAATGAGACCAGTAGCACGGTCGCTTGCAAAATATGCTACTCTATCGTCCAACGGAACGCATAGTTGTAATGTCAGTGCAAAGTTAGTATTGTCATAATTATTCATATATAATATAATAATTTGTAATTGGTTTATTCTTTGGCACGTTAATATTTGTGCAATTGCAATGACTTCATTTTAGTGAGGTTAGTACACGGTCATCGTCATGAGTGCAATTGTACTCATAATAATTCTGACAATAATAATTAATCTGCTTTTCGTTGTTTTTTATGTGGCTGACCATCGTCCCTTGCCAGGAATTATGATACGTGCCACTAATATATTGATGATTTATTTTGAGTAAATATTATTCAAGGGGAAAAAATGCATATTGGTGGCACAGGCTACAAAATTTTCCAATGTTTAGATCATTTTCTTTTTTTCTCTTGTTGAAGATCTTTTTGCCTTGTTTTAACTGCGACTGACTGTGACGATGATGGACGTTATTTTAACTGCTGCCCCCAGTGGCTGACAGAAACTGTGCAATCGTCAAGCCCACACCTGAGGGACACACTTGTTTTCAATGGCACTATAATTATGTTTGTACGGCATTGTTTGTTGCCAAAACCCCGATGAACGCCAGCGGGCCAATATGTGTTTTTTTAATGGGTGAGCCCGAATAAATTAAAGGCTTTTTTACATTTGGTCTCCCACTGAGTGCCAGGATCTGGAATTTTTTTCCAACTTTTTTTTTTTTTTTTTTTGACTTTTTAAGACAATTTAACCCTTCCAAGGGGTCCAGGGGATACAGGGATACCAGCAGTGCTCGTGTTCCTCATTGTTTTGAATGCAAGAGTTTTTTGTAACTCGGTAAAAGTCAACACAGGGCTGTGTGAGTCCCAACTTGGCATCTACAGATTCCTCACAAGTTTACCTGTAAGCGAAGGTCTCGGAACACTTGTTTCGCGACACTTAAATGTGATCTGAGCTTGACTTTGTCGTACTGGTTCTTTTGGTTGCAGAGTAGACCAGTGTGTCATGAGCTTACACGGTTGTGAACAAAGTATACATTTATTATCTGAATGTCTTTTTGTGCTTACAATCAATGAACACCATTACTCAGTTATCATTTTACAGTCTATTAATACCTATGTCCGGGAAGCCCATGGAAGACGTCGTGTGAGATTTTGTAACTTTGTTGTGTCGTTTGATTGGGGAACTCGATTTAAACGTCACTGGCGCTTAAATTGGATGACGCAAACAGCGCCCGATGCGGAAGTCGAAGTCGTAGTCTCGCACACGAAATAGTTGATAAATAAGCAAGAACTGATAAATAAAAGGAGCGAGTGACATTTAGATCAGTGTAACCGAGTAAAAGTACCGTGACTTATTAACAGCAGAGTAATATTCACAACTCCATCTGTGTGTTGATGGATCTAGCTGCCAGCGTTCAAGGAGTACGAAACATCCTATGACGTAAGTGACGGCGACGCTTACCCCCACCCTCCCTTCCAGGAGGCATTGTTTGTTGCCAAAACCCAAATGAACGCCAGCGGGCTAATATGTGTTTTTTTAATGGGTTAGCCCAAATAAATGAAAGGCTTTTTTACATTTGGTATCCCACTGAGTGCCAGGATCTGGAATTTTTTTCCAACTTTTTTTTTTTTTTTTTTTTTGACTTTTTAAGACAATTTAACCTTTCCAAGGGGTCCAGGGGATACAGGGATACCAGCAGTGCTCCAGTTCCTCATTGTTTTGAATGCAAGAGTTTTTTGTAACTCGGTAAAAGTCAACACAGGGCTGTGTGAGTCCCAACTTGGCATCTACAGATTTCTCACAAGTTTACCTGTAAGCGAAGGTCTCGGAACACTTGTTTAGCGACACTTAAATGTGATCTGCCTGTGTGGAGTTTGCATGTTCTCCCCGTGCCTGCGTGGGTTTTCTCCGGGTACTCCGGTTTCCTCCCACATCTCAAAAACATGCATTAATTGGAGACTCTAAATTGTGAATGTGAGTACGGATGGTTGTTTGTTTCTATGTGCCCTGCGATTGGCTGGCAACCAGTTCAGGGTGTACCCCGCCTCCTGCCCGATGACAGCTGGGATAGGCTCCAGCACGACCGCGACCCTCGTGAGGAGAAGCGGCTCAAAAAATGGATGGATGGATGGATGGATGGTCTTTTTGTCAGATACCCGAGAGAAATGTTATGACCGCCACAATGGCATATTGATTAAAAATGGATTACTCTTGTGATTATGTTTTGATGAGTTTTTGATGGCAAAATTAAGGCCTGATCCCCCAATTAGTTTTATTCATCGTGAAATATTTAAAACGGCAGTTTTTCTTCTGCTCTCACAGGTGCAAAGGGAAAAAAACCCTGCACGATCACAGCCAGCAACGTAGTGCTTGGAGACCCTTGTAAAGGCACCTCCAAGTACTTGGACGTTGCTTCCACATGTACATGTAAGTAGTTTACTTTCTTTGCATCTCGTGCTAATTCCTATTGTAGAAATGCTTTTTATTTAATTTGGTGGTATTCACCAATTGCAAATTATTTGTAAAGGTTACAAACAAGGTCAATGCAACTATTACCAGGCCATTTTTCTTTTTGAAAGTTCTGCAGTTGCACTGTATACAGTACTAGACGAGTACTGTGATACCTAGCTGTCAAAATTGATTTATAGTACTAATATTCCTGTGCAGTTTGGCAAGTGCTTGCGTCAGGCTGTCACTCCTGTATTTCAGCACAAACATTTTACCATGCTACATAGCAAACAGAATCTGCTAGCTTCTCTCCAACATCATTTGAAAGGCCATAGAAGGGCTAACAGAAATTGGAAACAGTGTTGCAGTACTGAAACCTTATATGGATATGGAGACTTTTATCCACTGTAGCTTCTCTTCACCGCTTTTGTTAATAGTTGTATTATTGACTGTGTTGATTTTGTTAACAGAAATAAATTCATGTTAAGTACATACTACTGTTCAGATTTTTTTTCTTAATTGTACGAAAAAACATTTTGGAGATGGGTGTGTTTTTTAGCTTCAGCACCTGCCCCAAAAAATGTGTGTGCACGTGCCTGCCCAAAATGCCTTTCAGCTGCTGCCAGAGTGGCTTTGACCTCTTCTATGTGGGATCTAATTACATGCTACAATGCAAAACTTGCTTTTATAGGTCACGAAGGAGGAGAAGAAAAGAAAAGGGTGAAGAGGTGTATTTGTTTAACTGCGCATTGCGGAAAACTCTGCCAACTCTGTCGAAGTGTTTGGCTTAAAAAGTTTGGAAAAGGCTGCTTTGAACCAATCAAATTGTCTCTCCCCGATCCATCCATCCATCGATTTTCTGAGGTGCTTTTAACTGCTGCCCCCAGTGGCTGACAGAAATAGTGCAGTCGTCAAGCCCACACCTGAGGGACACACTTGTTTTCAATGGCACTATAATTATGTTTGCACGGCGTTGTTTGTTGCCAAAACCCCGATGAACGCCAGCGGGCCAATATGTGTTTTTTTAATGGGTGAGCCCGAATAAATTAAAGGCTTTTTTACATTTGGTATCCCACTGAGTGCCAGGATCTGGAATTTTTTTCCAACTTTTTTTTTTTTTTTTTTAAAGACACTTTAACCCTTCCAAGGGCTCCAGTGGATACAGGGATACCAGCAGTGCTCCAGTTCCTCATTGTTTTGAATGCAAGAGTTTTTTTGTATCTCGGTAAGAGTCAACACAGGGCTGGGTGAGTCCCAACTTGGCATCGACAGATTCCTCACAGGTTTACCTGTAACCGAAGGAGACAGGTGCTGACAACAGAGAGGGGCGGGGCGAGAGAGAGGACGCAAACAGCCCACCAGGCAACTATAATGGAACTGCAGGGCAGTATGTGACAATCAGTTTGGCTTTAAATGATAAAAATGTGTTCACATAAAAAGCACTTGTTTTTGCGGGGATGCTGACATAAAAGAGCATTTTAAAATAGCCAGCATTGCACTGAAAGTACAGATTACCCTTAACCACATTTTCATATTGTAATAATGACACACAATTGAAGATTCAAATTGAATTTGCCTCATTTCTTTGTTTTTGTGTGTGTGTTTGTTTTGGCCTCCAACTTGAGCCAGGCCCATCTCCACCTGCACCTGATGCCAGCTTCAAGCATCCTCCTCTTCAAGCGCTCTCACTCTGGAAATGAATTGGCTAATATCATTTTCTGTTTCACTTCATTTTTCACTATTACCAACTTCAAAGGCTAATAGCAAATGCATCCTCCAAGAAAATATTAAGTACAATATTTTTCTCTTTTTATTGGCCATTTCTTAATTTAAAGTCACTCCATTCTGTGTTGTGACATAATCCTTAACAGCGGTCCGTCGCTTATTACATTTAACATTAACATCAGTAAACTAATGACATAATTGTAGCTGCATTTCCTACTTAATACAAAATGTACTAGCTGAATAGCTCTTGTCGCCGATGTTATGTGTGCTTTGCGGTTCTACTTGGGACCACAACCAGGGCCCCCACCTGCAGCACCTCAACGCGAAAATAGAAAAGACCAGCGCAACAAATACCACACTGGCTGATCTGATGAGCAAAAATGTTGCACTGTGTACAGTACGAGAAGTGTACTGTGATACCTCCATCCATCCATTTTCTGAGCCGCTTCTCCTCACTGGGGTCGCGGGCGTGCTGGAGCCTATCCCAGCTGTCATCGGGCAGGAGGCGGGGTACACCCTGAACTGGTTGCCAGCACAATCGCAGGGCACATAGGAACAAACAACCATTCGCACTCACAGTCATGCCTACGGGCAATTTAGAGTCTCCAATTCATGCATGTTTTTGGGATGTGGGAGGAAACCGGAGTGCCCGGAGAAAACCCACGCAGGCACGGGGAGAACATGCAAACTCCACATAGGCGGGGCCGGGGATTGAACCCCGGTCATCAGAACTGTGAGGCGGACGCTCTAACCAGTCGGCCACCGTGCCGCCTGTCACTCCTATATTTCAGCACAAACGTTTTACCATGCTACATATCCAACAGAAGTCGGCTAGCTTCTCTCTAACATCATTTGAAAAGCCATAGAAGGGCTAACAGAAATTGGAATCAGTGTTGCAGTACTGAAACCTGAACTGCTACCTCAGCACAATTGGAGCCCCCAGCTACAGACCTGCATTTACTCATCCATTCTTAAGACTAATTTCTGTAAATAGCCCGTAGATGTGTATGGAATAGCTTTTATTTCGGGGGGAAAGGGCTTAATGTACAAAATTACTGTCTGAACAGCATTTTATCTATACTACAGAATAAGGGATTTTAATATCCTCCACTTCTATATGTAGAATTAAAAAAACACATACTCAGAATTTGAGTAACTAGGTAAGAGTCAACACAGGGCTGTGAGAGTCCCAACTTGGCATCTACAGATTTCTGAAATGTGATCTGAGCTTGACTTTGTCGCACTGGTTCTTTTGGTTGCAGAGTGAGCCAGTGTGTCATCAGAATCAGAATCATCTTTATTTATTAAGCATGTCCAAAAAACAGCCGCTCCAGTACGACAACAGACAGTCAATTGACAGAGAATACTTTTGAGGCAGAAAGACATTGACAAAAACAGTCACTGAGCAATAAAGGGTTGTTAGTTATCTGGTAATGCCGGGACATGATTTATTTATTTCATTATTGTTTTGACAATTGTGTGAAAAAATGCAGAGTCCTCTAGCACTTAGAGCAGTTCTAATGACTAATATTGCAATCGTCCGGTGCAATGACCATTGTGCAAAGGGCGCCGAGACTTCAAGCGAGTAGTGCGATAGTATGGGACAATGTTGATTGTGCAAATGTTGCAGATACTACTCAGTCAGTGTGCAAATGGAGCAGATGCTCCTCTGGCATGAGTGGCCAGTATTGGTCAACAACAGATATGCAAATAGTGCAGCGTGGCGAGACAACTACAGTGAGTGCACGACTAATGTATAATTGGCCTTGTTTCCTAACCTGAATAAAGTTCTCATGACCACACAGTTGTTTTCCGCGCATTATTGGACATAATCTGGTGACGAAGCCACCATGGAGGCGATAATTAGTCATTTATACTGTGTGCCTCTGCATCGTGTTTAGCCACGCTAGCTACCCAGCCGCAGCTTCATACAAGACAGCAGCGCAGAACGTCCCGGGGGTCAACGAGATTGTCAGCGATAATGTCTTAATTCGTGGATCCCAAAATTGGCATAAAATGCAAAATATCGGCCGATCCGATACAGCCGATCGGATCGGCGGAAAGCCGAGCAATTACTGTGATGCAATCATTCCTTGCAGGTTTTGAAGTAAATGCCAACCTGCCCAGTAGAGATAAATCAACTTGGAAGCAGCACATGCTCTTAGTAGTCTGACAACACCTGGCGTTCCAGTAAATAAGCATTTGGCTTCTTGAAACAAAGGCTTTGTGCAATATTTCCTTGAGGAAGATTTTCCGCAACAGCATAGCTTTCAGAGATAGCCAATGTGTGTTCAGAGGCTCATCTCATAATCTCACCATGCAATCTATTGTTCAACCTTGTTTTTTCATGCATGCCGTGCATAGACGGTTATTTGCCGTTACTTGTGGTGCAGGTTGAGGACCTGAAGCAATTTAGATACAAAAAAAAAAAAAAAAGCTCTGTAACATTTGAGGTGGAACAAAAAAAATTAAGGTTGGGGGGTGTGACTTTTACTTCCCAGTTTGGGTGGATGTCTTGCAGTCATTATAAAAAGCGAAGATCCTCTGAACATCTCCAGTGCCACAGACCGAATTGTGTGAAACATGCCGTCCTGCTTCAAACTCAGCGCAGCATTTTGTAAGTAAAAAAACAATTTTTTGTGTGTGTCCGGGGAAAGTCTTAAATGTGTTCAGCTTGTTCAAAATGTGTGCAAAACTGAAAAAGTGTTTATATTAGCGTTCAGCGTGAATAAATACAACAGCAGAATAAGTCTTTAAAGGAAAAGAACAAAAAAGGGGGCAGTGCACGCTCGGTCACGCACTGGCACAGGTGCAATGTACGTGTCTGTCTTGCCAGCTATTCATGATCAACTCATATTAAAAAAGTAACCCCATGTCAAACTTGTCCTCATCTATTTGTCTCAATCTGAACTGATGTTTGTTTTCCAGTGCTGACAGCAACATGTTTCATCCTGACAGCAGGTGACTATCAAAGTTCATGTCCAACAGTATAAATACAATACATTGACAGTACGTGACATCCATGCCGGTTTCCGCAGTTGTTCATTCTCAAGAGCGAATGACCACCTGTGATTCGGACCCTTGGAACGTCCATCGCCTGACCTGTGGTGAGAAAAAAAAAATCAGCCTTTGTCTTACATAGTGCACTTCAACCTTCACTGCCTTAATTGACATCACAAAGTTGTTTGACTTGCCCTAAGAGAACCTGACATTTAAGATGGTTCTGGTCAACCCAGAGGTTGGTAGGCTGCCACACAAGACATAATTAGCGACGAGCGATCATTTTGAGTGCAACTACAGTAGAATTTAATGCTGATCGCTTTCTCTCACTCCCAGACGAGGGAGTGATCACCGTGGACGAGGCTTTGTACGGTCGCTCCGACTCGATGGTCTGCTCTGAGGGAAGATCTCCGCAGGAGGTGGCTAACACGCAATGCGCTCAGGAAGGCACCTTGAGGACCATCTCGGCATTGTATGCATTGTGCTTATTTTTGGAACGTGCTTGTTTAGATTTAAAAGTGGATAAATGTCGGGGTATCTATTACATGACAATAACATGCTGCAGGGCATGTCACGTGGTGAGAGACTGTGATACAGAAATGTTTGTTAAGCAATGTACACATACAAACTGTATGTAAAACCTAAAATAATGTATATTAGCATGGTACCCTAGTGGTTAAACATGTGCCTCACAGTACTGAGATTCAGGGTTCGAATACATCTTCAGGCGTGGTTTAGTTTGCATATATTCCTTGTGCTTGTAAGTTTTCTCTCCAGGTACTCTGCCTTCCTCCCACATTCCAAAAACATGCATATTAATTTGAGAACTCAAAGTTGTTTATTGGTGTGAGTGTGAATGCTTGTTTGTCTATAGTGTATGTATGGATGGATAATAATACATTTAAATTCTAAAATTATGAGGAATGCACCAATACCACTTTTTTCAGATTCGAGTACAAGTACTTACATTTGAGTCCTTCCCGATACCGAGCACAAGTAATGTTAGGTCTTGCAATTCTGATGCAAATGTGTTTTATTTTAATCAAATATAATTCGCTTTTATTATTGCGTCTGCAGATGCAATGGCAAAAAATCATGTGAGGTGAACACGGCGGCTTTCCGCAATCCTGATCCCTGCGATGGCACCTACAAATATTTGTCGACCAATTTCAGCTGCAGTGATACACGTATGTCGTCTGTGTGAAATTGTGTGTGATGTAAACAATGTTCATTATTTCATATTTAATGTTTTTAATTTACCCAAACAGTGACTCTGATAGCGTGTGAGGGCTCTTTGGCACAATTGTATTGTGGTAAGAGTTACCTTTTTCTTCCCCCCCCTCCCCCACCATGATGAATTCCTGTTTATTACAAGCCTTATGATATGGATTTCATTTTATTGTGTTTATTATTAATGCTCTCTCTCTTAAATACGTATTTGGATGTTTTGATTGCCCTCATTTCCATCGCCAACCTTCTTTCCCTCATCTTGTTGCCAGATCCAGGATACGTTATTGCGGTCTACGGTGCTGACTACGGACGCCGCGACCAGATCACATGCACATTCGAAAGGCCTCCGGCCCAGATACAAAATACAGAATGCCTGGGCCCAAGTGAAGTTGTGGCCACAATGTACGTTGGCACTCTTGGGGAAGAAATCACAACCTGTTCTCATGAGAATTTTGTGAGGTTTTGTAATGGGTAGAAAACAGACAGCGTTTATGTGACTGGGTATGTTCTGACTGCAGGTGGCACAGTTAGCATGTCTGCGCCACAGTCAAGAGGGTTTGAGTTTATGCTCAGGCATTCCTGTGTGGAGTTTCCTTGTTCTCCCTGTGATTGTTGATCACAAGTTTTGACTGACTCGTCCTGTCACACCTGACCCATTTCATCAGTGGGGTGCACGGGGGAGGCCAAGTTCAGTGTAAGGGGGGCACCGGCCCCCCACGAGAACCGCCACTGTCTACATACCCCGCCTCTCGCCCAAAGTCAGCCGGGATAGGCTCCGGCTCACCCTCGCCCCTGAGCATGCTAAACAGTGGAAAATAGATGGATGGATAGCGGTTAAGGTACAAAAGCCTTTTTCGCCATGAAACGTACGATGACCAAACAGCGCAAGGGCCACGGAAGATCCCATTACATTTTGGCTCAAGGTGCAGATTGAGGAATGTCTTGTTGCTGTTGTGATCTGCTTCCATCGGGGCCCAGCGGGGAGGTCGGGGGTTGCCTACCAGATCCCGTGGGAGGAACTAGAATGAAATATGGCTCCTGGGTGCAGCAGTTGGCAGTCACTTTGCAATCCACGTTACCGCCACCTGCAGGAGTGCACCGGAACAGTATGTCTCTATCAAATGGGTCAGATGGACAGTTTGGGTTTAGTTTGAAAAGTTTGTTCTATTCTGAGCTCCACCCTCCCTAATATTACAGTTTTTAAATTATTTCATAACTTCGATGAATATCGTATTTTTAGCACCGCAATAAGCCACTTTCTTCTGCATTCATAGGTGCGATGGGGAGGAAAACTGTGCAATCCCAGCCACCAATGGTGTGTTTGGAGACCCCTGTATAGGGACTTACAAATACTTGGAGGTTGCCTACTCCTGTGAATGTAAGTAGTTGGTAGCCTATTCAGCATCTTGAGCTATATCTTGCTGTAGGAGAAGAAAACAAGGCTGTAATTATTTCTTTTATTTACAATTGCATTCATGATTATTCAACCACCTTAGCAAATATTTATTGTAATGTGCAGGAATTTTTCCAGTTGTAATGTTGTACGGTAGTCGAAAGCGTAGTAGCATGAAAGATTTTGCAAATGTACTCTTCAATCAGGCGGTTGAAGAATTTTACCACGACTGTAAAAAAAAAAAAAAATTGACTAATTCTAAAAGCTGTTACTTAAAATGTCATTTTACGTATTTATACACCAAGTTATTGCAAACACCCCCCTAGTTTACATGAACTATTAACTAAGTGACTATTTTGTGCTTTTTGCAGGGTCGTAAACAAACATGGACTGCCACTTTATCTTGATGTATTTACAATATACAATCATAAATGTAAGTGCAGGTTCGTGGCAGTTAAGCAACATCACTGTGTACTCTTATTGGGAAACAAAAATATTTCAATGATGTCCTAATAAAGACATTTGGATGCATGGATTGGTGAGTGACTATTTGATTGGTTCAAAGCAGCCTTTTTAAGCCAAACACCCCGACAGAGTTGGCAGAGTTTTCCGCAATGCGCAGTTCAAAAATAAAATACACCTTTTGACCATTTTCTTTTCTTCTCCTCCTTTGTGACCTATGAAAGCAAGTTTTGCACAGTAGCATGTAATTAGATCCCACATAGAAGAGGTCAAAGCCTCTCTGGCAGCAGCAGAAAGGCAGTTTGGGCAGGCACGTGCACAGACATTTTTTGGGGCAGGTGCTCAAGCTAAAAAACACCCATCTCAAAAATCTTTTTTCATAAAATTAAAAAAAACTGAACAGTAGTATGTACTTAACATGAATTTATTTCTGTTAACACAATCAACACAGTCAATAATACAACTATTAACAAAAGAAGCTGCAGTGGATAAAAGTCTCCATATCCCTGTTCAAACGAAAGTGGAGTTTGTTTGTTTTTTTGGCACAAAAATAAGACCAAGACATATTTTAAAACATTCTACAACTATATACCTGCAACCTGCACAACTCAATTGAAAAGTGAAAATATTTTACAGAGGGGACGTAAAAATAAACAACAGCTAGCTTGGTAGCACAAATGCACACACCCTCTTAGATGTGGATTTGGCTGTGTTCAGACTTAATCACGTTCAGTCATGTTAAATGGAAGTCAGCACACACCTGCCTCCATTTAAAAGTTTTTCTGATTAACCTCAAATGAATTTCAGCTGTGTGCGTAGGCTTTCCCTGACATTTTTGTAGTTACATCTCCCAAAACTAGGCATGATCTGCAAAGAGCTTCCACGGCATCTCAACTGATCTCATTGCTCAAAAGGTATCAGTCAGAAGAAGGATATAACACATTTCCAAAGCATCAAACATATCAGAAACACAGTGAAGACCGTCATCGTCACCGAGAAAAGATGGCAGTGACATTACCGAGAACTGGACGTCAAGATGGAAGTTTTCTCTTACAAATAAAGAAAAACATCTAAGCCTGGATACATTTTCCAAAAACACAATCTCCCGGATGTGTGAATTTGAAAATATGTTATGATCCAATGAAACCACGGTTGAACCTTTTGGGCCATAATGCCAAAAGGTGCGTTTGGTGCAAAAGAACACTTGTCGGTATGGTGTTCTTTTGGTGAAGTAAGGAAGTGGCAACGTTATGAACAGGGGCCGTTTTTATCTTCAGCTGCAAACGGGGCCTTCGTCAAGGTGGAGAGAATTGCAAACAGTTCCAAATACTAGTCCGTGTCAGCACAAATGTGTGGCGACTCCCATTTAACGAGTTTGAATGTGATTGCTTACTCTGAATACAGCTACACATAATCTGAGTTGTTTGTTTTTATTAATGCAAAGGATTTTTTTCAATTAAGCTGTAAAAGATAAAAGGTCACAATACTGGTTGGGGGTGAGGGGACATCACACACACACAGGGTAGAATTGATGGCAGGTAGGGTAATTTTTTTCTTAAATACATAGTTCATTTATATAAGCGAAAGCGCTGTGTGTGCGCATGTACCCGATTTGGGGTTTAGTAATAATTTTGTAAAACTCGTTTAAATTACTCATTTTATAGAGTAAATTCTCATTTAACTTTTTTTTTTTTTTTTTTAATTCTACCAGCTATCACATTTAATCTCAGCATTCTGTTTGGTTGGGAAAAAAAAAAAAACACCAGGAATGTCACAAAAATAGAATTTATTTATTATGGTGCAGTACAATAGTTCATCTTCAGTTATGAATGTTGTGAGGAAAAGCTACTACAGTAAGCACTCACTATCGTGGTTCAGACTTTGTGGCCTCAGCAACTCCGGGATTTCTAATTGGGAGCATACTGTATCCGCCCACTTTATCGCAGTGTCTGAAGCTTACCATGTATTTTTATTAAATTGTTTTCTTCTGGGCGGCACGGTGGCCGACTGGTTAGAGCGTCAGCCTCACAGTTCTGAGGACCTGGGTTCAATTCCCGGCCCCGACTGTGTGGAGTTTGCATGTTCTCCCCGTGCCTGCGTGGGGTTTCTCCGGGCACTCCGGTTTCCTCACACATCCCAAAAACATGCATTAATTGGAGACTCTAAATTGCCCGTAGGCATGACTGTGAGTGCGAATGGTTGTCTGTTTGTATGTGCCCTGCGATTGGCTGGCAACCAGTTCAGGGTGTACCTCGCCTCCTGCCCGATGACAGCTGGGATAGGCTCCAGCGCGCCCGCGACCCTAGTGAGGATAAGCGGCTCAGAAAATGGATGGATGTTTTCTTATGAAGTGCGGTGAATGCTGGCAGCACAGGCATGGAGTTGTGTTCCTGTGACAGACTGTGGAAATGCCGCACTCAGAACGGTCTTTTGTCACACCTAAATATGGACAATTTAGAGGCTTCCAGTTAACGTGCATGTTCTTGAAATGTGGGAGGAAGCTGCAGTACCTGGGAGAACCCTACGGACGCACAAGGAGACCACAAATTCTTCACTGGAAGCCCGGCGCCAAGATTTGAACCCTGAAACTAACCGAGGAAAACGTTCTACACACTGGCCGGCCCATTAGGCAAATGCCAAGAGCACTGTGGGTGCTTCAAAAGCCAGAGGGAGGGGGGCGGAGGGAAAAAAAAAAAAATATACACACTGAACTTAAAACTATACAACACAGTTCAAACCAAATGTTTACATACACTATATAAAGACACGTTCCTTACTGACATGAAATAAGACTAAACTTTTCCTGTTTTAGGTCAATTAGGATCACCAAAATCATTTCTATTTGCGAGATTGCTGAGGATTTTTTGAAGACAATTTCTTCATTCATTTCTTCCAAGTCCAAAGTTTAGACATTTCATTAGTATTTGGTGCCTTTAAACTATGACTGAGCAAACATTTTGAATCTCCTTCAACAACCTTCAATAGTTGACATGTATTTTGGCCCATTCCTCCTGACAAAACTCACAACTGATCCAACTTTGTAGTTTTCCCACAATGGGGAAATGTGCATTGTTTCAGTAGCAACAGTGGATACAGGAAACTGGGGGGGAGGGGAAAAAAAAAAAAATTGCCTGGAACCACAGCAAGTCATCCAGGTCCTGAAGAAGCAAGCAGCCTCAGACCACCATGTTTGACTGTTGTGTGTTCCATTTACACCAGATGTAACGAGATACCCCTTCCAAAAAGTTAAACTTTCGTCTCGTTAGTCCATGGAACGTTAGTCCATGGAACTCTTTAGAATCATTCAGGTTTTTTTTTTTTTTTGCAAACATACAGCAAGCTTCTTTTTTGGTTAGCAATGGTTTTTGCCATTTTTCCTCTCATTCCTATTGAGTCACGAACCCTAACCTTAACTGAGGCAAGGGATGCTTGCACTTTTCTTGTCCTGGTTTCCTTTGTGACCTCCCGAATAACTCATCGCTGTGCTCTGTGTAATTTTTGGACGCTGGGCGCTCCTGTGAAGGTTCACCGCTCTTTGACATTTTCTACATTCGTGGATCATGGCTCTCATTGTGGTTCGCTGGAATCCTAAAGCTTTAGAAAAGGCTTTGTAACCCTTTCCAGACTGATTTCAATTACTTTCTCACTTGTTCTTGAATTACTTTGGATCGTGGCATTTTTTGGTCGACTTCAATTTGAATGAGAATTTCTTAGAATGAATAGTGGCAGTGTTGTTAAGGCAGAGGGATGGCCAGAGACATTGCAGAGGGGAAAGCAGGCAAACAGTGATGGCGTTGTGACCAAAATGAGTGCTATCAAGGATGACAGCCAGACTCAACCTTAAAAGGGAGCAACCTAGAGAGAAAAGGTGCTAATAAAGAGTTTTTTCAAAGTTATGTTTGAGAAAATTAATGGCACACCAGGACTGGATTTCCTGTAGTCTGAGAGAAGTGGGTGGTAGGATGGCGGTACGTTGGGTGGGCAGGTAGAGCTGTGTGTTATCCACGTAGCAGTGGGAAAATGGCATTGAAGTCATGGAGAGGAAGGTTTTTTGGGGAGTGTGCACGATGGAAGAAAGGCGCATTTTATGAATTAGTCTTTTTTTAATTAAAGAAAGTTTACAATTTGAAAAACAAAAAATGTTCAATTGACATTTAGTATTCGACACCATTTTAAATAAGCAGCATTGTACAACCGTGTCCTTCTGTAGTTGCTGTATGACCCAGATACAGCAGGACTCTACCAGTTTGAGCTAGTAGGGATAATCCCCCGGATCTGAAGAGGGGAAAAAATAAAAAATAAAAAAGATTTAAGCCATTGTCCAAGACGTACGTTTTTTGGGGGATTCGATGAGCAATCAAATGAAAAGCAATTATATACAGTTTACTCAAAATTAAATCCATTATAGTATGTGCAAAAAAAAAAAAAAAAAAAAAACACTGCAACCTTTCTAGTATTGTCATGATAAAATTGTGAATTAGATACTATACCTGCATTTGGAAGCACCAAAGACTACAGTACCAAAAAAGCAGTGAAATTCCGAGCATGTATCTATTTATAATTCTAAATATAGATGTGGACTATATTAACTGAGTTTATTCTGTAGTTTTGCCAAAATGCTACTCACACTAAATTTGCACATTAAGCCCCCCCCAAATAAAAGCTATTCTATACACACCTACGGGCTATTTACAGAAATTAGTTGAGAACAGATGAGTAAATGCAGCTCCAATTGTGCTGAGGTAGCAGTTAAGGTTTCAGTACTGCAACACTGATTCCAATTTTTGCTACCCCTTCTATGACTTTTCAAATTATGGTTGAGAGAAGCTAGCAGACTTCTGTTTGAAATGTAGCGCGGTTTAAAAAAAATAAATTTAAAAAAAAACAGGAGTGACAGCTTGATTCAAGTACTTTCGAAACTGCCCAGGAATATTAGTACTACAAATTTCTCACTGTACTCTTCTAGTACAATTCTACAATTTTCAAAACCAAAAAGGGCCTTTTAATAGTTCCATTGACCTCGTTTGTAACCTTTACAAATAATTTGCTTATTGGTGAATACCACCGAATTAAATAAAAAGCATTTCTACAATAGGTATTAGCACGAGATACAAAGTAAGTCAAGTACTTACATCTACATGTGTAAGCAACCTCCAAGTACTTGTAGGTGCCTTTACAAGGGTCTCCAAACACTGCGTTGCTGGCTGTGATCGTACAGGGGTTTTTTCCATTGCACCTGTGAGAGCAGAAGAAAAATTTCATTTTTAAATATTTCACGATGAATAAAACTAATTTGTGGATCAGGCCTTAATTTTGCCATAAAATAAACTAGTAAGCAAACCTTTCCAACCAACACTGCAATACTGTTCCACTCCTGAAGGTAGCGATAGTGCATTACAAAACAATTTAGTCTTCAATTAGCCTAAAAATTGACACCGCCCAGAGAAAACCAAGCAAACTCCACAGAGGATCAAACACTCTCCACTGAGGCAGTGTGTGTCCAACCACAAGGTCCACCGTGCCAGCCCACAATCATAACCACTCAAATAGTGTTTGTTTTCTGCCAATTATATAAACTTTAAATCACGAGAACATGCCATTTCGTTCACGTGTGCTACCGTACCTGCTGGCGACAATGTCAGTTGGGCGCCGGCATTCGACATTATCTATCTCATATTGAGACCTTCTGTATGTACACGTGGTCCGGTCACGGCGTCCATAGTCAGCCCCGTAGACAAAAATGACACGTCCCCAATCTAGAATCAGAATGACAGCCAATAAATGTAGAGTCAAAACTTCCAACGAATTAATAAATTAAAAGATTACGGTGGCTCAATCTTACCACAATACAAACGTGCCACTGACGACTCACACGCCACCACCCTAACTGTTTGAGTAAATTAAAAACATTAGCCATGAAATAGTACACATTCTTTACAGACTGCAGGAGACATACACGCTGGCACACAGGTGAAGTTGGTCTGCAAATATTTGAAGGTGCCAGCACAGGGATCGGGAGTGCGGAACTCTTCCACGATCACCTCACACGATTTCTTGCCATTGCAACTGCAGACAAATGGAAAGACTCAGCAGAAGAAACAAATTCAGTGTCAGCTCTCCTTTAAAACTTGCAGTTACGAGAAGAGCAAACCCAGTCTTGCGCTCATTTATACACGCATGTTTTTGCCATGCTTCGATTGGAGAACATTCTTCAGTCATGTTTTTAATATAAATTTGATATGCTTCCAAAATGTTGGCTATCAGGATGAACCTAAAATGCACCAACTTAATTTGATCTTCCCTAAAGTCAATGGTTCAGTACTTTTTTTTTTTTTTTTAAAACAAGGAGCTAAAGGGTCAAATCAATTGAGCTTTATTCATAAAGCGACCAATAGGTCCTGATTCTCTCAGAATTGGTATTTAAACAGGCCTCATTTTGACATCATGAGACCAAGATTACCTAAATTAATAAAACATTACCTCACCATTGCAAGCCTTCAAGTAGGTTGCAACAGAGACTGGATCGGTCAGAAAGGCATCAACATTCACATTGCTGGAAATTTATTTGCACAGACGTGGCTCAAACCAAACCTCTGAACTGAGAGGCTGACATGCTTTCCATACACTATAGAACTATTTTCCACTGTGATTGATCAAGTCAATTACCTCCAGTAACAAGCACTGAAGACATCTGATGTCATGTCTAGTTAGTGTCCAAGAAACTCTTTCAAGGCAATGCTGTAACTTTTAAAGCAAAACAAGTACGTTTACTGATAAGGCTCTCTCAAACAAGCCCAGTGCTTACATTGTCCCGAGTCTTTCAACAGTGTCTCGTTGAGCGCACAGTGTGTTAGCCAGCTCCTGTGGAGGTCTTCCTTCACTGCAGACCAGCGAGCTTGACCGGCCATACAAAGCCTGCCTCACGCTGATCACACCATGTCCTGTCACACGGCCAAGAGCGACAGCAGTCAACGTCAAACCGTACTGTTGCAGCACTCAAAATTATTCAACATCCATTGCAAATTATGTCATGTGGGAAAAGGTTTTGGGTGACACTTCAGCCAGCGATGGGCTTCTGCTTTAAATGCACCGTTTCATTTAAGACAAGGGCTGAGGTCTTACCACAATATAGCCGATGGACTTGCCAATGGTTAAAATCACAGGTAGTCACTTGCGAAGCACAATCGACAACTACTGAAAACAACATGAAAAACAATCTTTAGGAAAAGGAATTATACTGCTCATGTTGGAAATGAACTTTGATAGTCACCTGCTGAGAGGACCAAACACATTGCGGTCAGCACTGAAAAACAAAATTCAGATCAGGGCTGTCAAAGTCAGTCATGTGCCACGTTATAGTTTTGGTTTCCCCTCACAGGGCCGTTATGACTGAAACCATGAGAATGCTTAATCACCTGATATTACACAAAACAGAAAATTCAATGGATAACTACAGAAATTTTTAAATCAGAGGTCAAGGATAAATTTGTTCAACTATTATTCGAGTAACTGTTGAAAGGGGATTGCTAACAAAACAAACAAAAAAATCCTTACAAATGGCTTCGACAGTGAATTTTGGTACATATTTTTAACCAAGAATCATGGAAGCTGACATGACTTGCGTTCCACGGGACACAAAATGTGGCGGACCGGATCAGGCCCCCACAGGCCAAGTGTGACACCCTCGCTTTGGAAAGACAAAAGAGCGGTCATAGACATTTTTGATTTGTAGAATTAAAGTATATCTGTTCATTTCTATTGCGCAAGACAGCACTTATTCTCAATAATTGAGGACATGCGTTGTGAGTGTGGGACCGCTGCATGCAGTGGACATTCCCAAACTTTCTATCTTAGTTCTGCCGGTTTGAACAGATACTTTTGTAACTGAATAAGTCAATTCTATTTAGGTCTTTTGCACAAGGTGGTGTTAATCATTGATGACTAACGAGACCCACACGTGCATTGCGTGGACCTGCTCATTAATGTCCCCTTTTATTGCTCTACAAATAGAGCCAGCGATAAACAACTTATACACACACTGCTTTTGTGAGCACTTCCAATAATGTCCTAGATTATTTTTTTTGTTTCTTCTTAAAAATCGACTTGGAACAGAACCGTGTGGAAAGGGCATACTCACACAGTGCTGAGCCGAGTCTGAAGCGGGAGGCCATGTTCCACACACGAACCAGTCCGTAACACTAACGACGGTCAGAAGAGGACCACTCGCTTTTATAATGAATGCAGACTTCCACACAAGCTGCTAATCAAAAGCGACGCATTCCCACCCACCCCCATAACACGCACACACACACACGTCCCCGTTCCCGCCTTGCAACGTCTTCAACCGTCCGTAATTGTTACATTTATTGATGGGGTGGACACCACTTCCGGAATCTCACCTCTCTGTACCCCCGCGGTTTTATTTGGTACAATACAATTAGTATTCTTTAACAAGTCATTATACGCTTTTCCGAGCTGCGTTTGAACGCCTCGTGAGCAGTCTGTCCGCACTCACGTGATCAATCACCACACAGCGGATGGGATTTTACTTTTGTTGTTTTCATAAAGGTCTGGGAATGAACCATTGTATAAGTGGATTTGTCCAGCTCAACCATCAGCCATACACTTAAGTTTATTATTTTTTTTAATTAGGGTGTTAAAAGAAACCTGCTTGCGGTTTAATATGACTTCAATACCTAATGACACATCAGCCATATCCAATATGGCAGACTCGCTGACGTACGCTGCAATGAGCCCAACCGCTCCAGGTCAGGTATGCACTATGTACTGTTTATTTAGGCCGAAACTACGAAAGAAGTTAAGAAATGTAATCAAGTACAATATATTGTATACACAGCATCAAATGCCTATACAGGCTCAGGGCGTCCGTACATACAATCGCTATTTGGGATGAACATCACCTTCCATCTGTGAAGCCGACCCTTGGCGCGATGCAGGAGCCAATCATGTTGAAGCGGGGCGGGTCTTGCAGAGAAAGGCCGTGGGATTTCCAAGAATACTGTGAAACGTGCCCCTCCCTTTCCGGGTGTTCGTAATTGTAATTTGGTTCGTGTTTTTGTTAAAATGTTTCGTGTTTTGTTTTTGTGTTTCGTTTTTTGAAATGTGAAAGTGTTTGGTTTTTGTGTTTCTTGAAACGTTAAAGTGTTTCGTTTTTGTGTTTTCTCAAATGTTAAAGTGTTTCACAATATGTTATATTGTTGTCCACTTCCAGGCCACCGTACGAAACAGCAACATGAAATGAATCAAATTTAGAGTATGAAGTTTTCAAACTGCTATAGTAGAGATTTGAATTTAGACTGACATCACTGCTCCCTCCCTCCCGTCTCTGATCAAAGCCACGCCCCTCACCACTATGAACGATGTTTACCCTTGTTTTGTCTCAGGATCTGTCCAATTCCTGCTTCTTAAATTTCAATATTAATTCTGCCAGGTCATGCAGTATTAACATATTGACTTTTTTTCCCCCCTCCAACTGCAAACTCTACCTCTGATTAACAAATTTAAAATTATGTAGCCTAACATGAATTTACCCCCTCCTTAAGCTAATCACTCTCAAAGTGTTTTGTTCATATACTCAACATGTGCTATAAGTTATGCCAGGTGCAGATATGATTCTTGTCCACTTGGGTCAGAATCTTCACGGCAACTTTCCTGTTGAAAATTAAATTTGAATTTTTCTTCTCGTTTATTCCTCTATCAGAAACACTGTGCAGATCAGCGGTTTAGGAGTGCTGACCACTTGACAACTTTGTACATTTTAACAATTTCATTCCCACATTTATGAAAGAAAATCATAACACTTTTTGGGAAAGTCAGTGACTGAACTGTCAAATCTGGCAATGGCTCTTTAAATGTTGAGCCACAGCAAAAGAAGAATGGATTGGAATAATAAAATAAATGCAACCCCAATCTCTGGGGCAAGACTTCATTTTTATACGGCAGCACATTAACTGTATGCATTTCTTTTTCCCGGCATGGTTTGATGAAAACCATAGTACTGCATTTCAGTCATGTGGTGTTAACATTTGAGCTGAACCAACTTTTGCGGGGTAGGAAAAAACAATTTAGGAAGCAGGCTGCCTACTTTTAGCTTTCTTTGACTCTCCTTGTGTGTACCGAGATCATGGTATACATTGCAAAGTAGCTAGGTGGAATAAACAATTTCACTTTTTTTTTTTTGCAAAGTGGGTGTAGGTAGTCTTAGTCATAACTTGATTAAAGCAACCTTATTTAACTTTCACAGAAAGATTTACATTATTTTATGACAGCTTTAAGATTCTTCCCCCCCCCCCCAAAACTATAATGCTGGCTTTTAGGCAAGTGATTAGGGCATTGAGTGCAGTTGGCTTAAATTGGGAAAAAGTCTAATGACTCAAGTAGTCTCTTCCAAAGTCTTTCATCCAAATAGCTTTATTAAGGCATTTAAAGATACTCTACCACCAACACACACACTGATGTTTAACTGGCACAGAGCCAACATGCACATTTAGTATTATATCATTTAAATAAGCAGCACATTTTAACCACAGAAAAGAGTACAGCAGCAGTATGGACTCCAGTATAGCAGTACTCCACTTTTGTTTACGAAGGATCTGTAAAAAAAGAAAAAAAAAAACTCAAACATTGTATAAATACATTAAACATCTCTAGAGAAAAATCAATGCTATACAGTAGTCAACCCCCCCAACATTTTTTGTTCAGAAAGTTTGAGATGCTAAATACAGTACTCACATTGGCATGTGTAAGTAACCTCCAAGTATTTGTAGGTGCCAGCACAAGGTTCTCCAAACACATCATTGCTCGCCGTGATCATACAGATGGTTTGTCCATTGCACCTATAAAACAAAGGCTTAATTGCTGTGCTTTTTAAAAAAAATACCTAAAGTAACACAAGCCACACAAGGCCTGGCAAAATATTTAAAACCTTGACTGTGAGGACGGCACCAAAACCACACAGTTTGTCACAACATGCTGTGATTTCGTTCCTCAAGTGTGCTCCGTACCTTTTGGCAACAATGTCAGTTGGTTGCAGGCATTCAACATTGTCTATCTCGTGCGGAGACCTTCTGTATGCACATGTGGTCCGGTCACGGCGTCCATAGTCGGCACCGTAGACAAAAATAACGTGTCCCAAATCTGACAAGATGAGGGGAAAGAAGGTTGGTGATTGAAATGTGGGTAGTTAAGAGCAGTGATAAATGCCTGTGACACTTATTTGGGGCCGGCTATATGCTGGAGTATGAGTGGGCATGCCCCCCCCCCCCTCCTGTTTAAGGAATTCAAGTTCCTTAAACATGTTAATGCATTTTTTAGTTTGGTGTATTATTGTTACGCGAGCCATTCGGTTCACGCGATTTGTGCATGGGTGATTACGTCATAGTAGGTGGAAGATGGTTAATATTTCTGCCCGTCCTCCTCAAGTATGCATACTGGCCCTGCTTCTAACAGTAATTCAAATTTAAAACTGGTGTTGAATCTTACCGCAATACAAATGTGCCACAGATGACTCACAAGCCACCACTGTAACTGTGTGTGAGTAAATTCAAAAATGTTAGTTATGAAATGATACACATTCTTTCCAGCACGCAGGCGACATACTTGCGGGTAAGCAGGTGAAGTTGGTCTGCAAATATTTAGCGGTGCCAGCACAGGGATCAGGGGTGCGGAAATAATCCAAACTCAATTCACACAAATGTTTTCCATTACAACTGCAGACAAATAAAAAGCATTACTGAGCAGAAGAACCAAATGGCAGCGGCAGCAGTCATTGTCATAAGAGCAAACCACTACTCACATCCTTATATAATTACATTTAAGGGCTTTGAAATAATTTACAACTTTGTCTTAGATACTTTATTCATCCAAAGAGGGGAAAATACATTTCAGAAAGAATATTTTCCATCCATTTTAAATAGCACTTGTACTCATTAGGGTCACGAGTTGTACACTAAAAAAATTTTTAAGGCGATGTTGCATTTAAACCAAAACAAGCATATTTACCAACAACACTAAGCCGATGCATACCTCGTCTTAATGTTTTCCACAGTGTTTTCCCGAGCGCACAGTGTGTTGGTCAGCTGCTGTGGAGGTTGGCCCTCAGCGCAGATGAGTGGGCTTGAGCGACCGTACAAAGCCTGCTGCATGTTGATCACTCCAGAACCTGTCACACACCAGGAAAGAGAGCAAATCAAATGTACAACTTGCACCCAAATTGAAACAAACCCCATTGCAAATCATGTCTTGCGTGGGACAAAAGCCCAGGTTGCCCTGAACTATTCATGTTTTAAAACACCCTGTGAAGTAGCAGTCACCAACTGGTGTACCGCAGTCCAGGTCTGGACCCACACTTCAAGCAAAAGTTAGGATTTAAGACCTATGGGGGTGCTTCAATTTTAAAATCAGTGTAGCATTGCAAGATTCACGGTAGTGACAAAACACATTTGTTCCACTTTACAGGGCCTTAAAATGAAAAGGTTCTTTTTAGGAAGTTAAACTTGTTTTGTCAGTCAAGTCAGTGGAGCTTTAAAGACGAAGGCTGAAGTCCTACCACAAAATAGGCGATGGATTTGCCATGGGTTCGAATCACAGGTGGTCACTTGGTTTACAGAATCAACAACTGTAAAAGAGCAATATAAACACTGTATGAACAAGTTTTGAGGCAACAAATGAAATGCACTTTTATATATGTTGGACTTTTAGCTTTGACTGTCACCTGCTGTGAGGAGCAAACACGTCACGGTCAGCACTGGAAAACAATCATCAGGTTTGATTGGCAAAGCGTAGCCATGAACATTTCAGTCCTTTTATTTCTTTAGCTTGAGGCGGCATTCATCATTAATGACTGACGAGACGCACATGCGCATTGCGAGAAAGTCAAGCTATTGCCAAGTACTTAGGGTGAAACCATTTTGATGAGAAAAAAAACTAAACCTTGCTCATTCAATGCTATTTTATCTCTTATTATGACCATAAAAAGAGCTAGCAAACAACAATAACCTATGATATGATTGATTTTTTTTTTTTTTTTTCCTCAGTCACAAACTCAACAATTTACTCTAATAGCTTTGCGTCAACAGTGAATACTCACACGGCACTGAGTTGAGTCTGACGAAGTACATGTTGCACACTATTCAGCCTGCAGCACTTGTAGGAAGCTCAGAGGAGAATCACTCGTTTTTATAGTGGCTGCAAGACTTCCACCCAAGCAGCTGATCAAAAGCCACGCCCCATGGTCCAGCCTTGCAGCACCTCTTCAACCAAGTCTGTAATTGGCTACATTTACTTACAATGTATAACACACGCGACCCTAATATGGTCACGTTATATAAACAGTATATCCTGCAGGAGCCATTCATCTGGATAATGTCCATGATGACTCTTTTTAAAAAGACATTTAATTCATGAAATTACTGAGAGTGAAGCTATTAAGTGGGATGGCAATTTTTTTTTTTTTTTTGCCATTCCACAAAGTAATTTTCACTTCATTTAACTTGATATTGAACATATTAGTTCGAATGTATTATATATATATGATTATATATGATTGCACACATTATTCCTTCACTCCACAGTCACACCCTCGCGGTGGTAAGCTACTTGTATAGCAACAGCAGTGATAATTATTAACTATTTTGGACAGGTCAATGGTCAGGGGCCCTTGACAGTTCAGTTCCCCCCCCCCCCCAATTCGGCACCTCTGCATAGCAATCAACAACAACAAAAATAAAAAATAAAGTAAAAATGGTTTCATTATTATTATTGTTATTATTATTATTACGATGAATTATATTTCAGTCATCATGAGCACTATTGATAAATGGCTCCTCCAGGATTTACTGTATGTATTGTGACTGTCACTCCACTGTATAATAAATGCATCCATTCCAGACTTTATTGAAGACATGCATGCTGCAATTAAGGTTGATGCGGTGAGGGGGCGTGGCTTTTGATGAGCAGCTTGGGTGGAAGCCTTGCAGTCATTATAAAAACGTCCGATCCTCCTTTGAACAGCGTTAGTGCTACCGACCGCATCGTCTAAACATGTTCTCCTGCTCCACACTTCGCTCAGCGCTGCGTGAGTATTCACTTTTGAAACAAATCTGTTCCAACTTCCAAGGCAGTTGTTGAGTTCAAGAAGAAGAAGAAGAAGAATTAGGAGGGGGTGCAATTTTAGTAAATTTGAGAATCGCCAACAATAATCTGGATGTGGCTAAATTAGGTTTTTGAAGCTCTGTAGCTTCATAATATATAACTTACCCTAACATCATCATCTTGTCTTCCCACGCAAATCACTTGTCTCGCCAGTGTAAGTACGACCCTGAGCAAAATAAATGCGCTGAATGAAATGATCCAGAAAGTTAAATCTATTAATCTCATCAAAATGACAAATCTAGCAGGTTGTTGTTCATAATAAACACCACCCAGCCACAAATGAGTAGAACTAATTCAGTCAAAAATGCCGGTGGCCACAATTTTCTCACTCTAAATTGCTGTTTATTTTCCAGTGCTGGCAGCAACTTGTTTGCTCCTCACAGCAGGTGACTATCGAAGTTCATGTCCAACATATAAATGCAGTACATTTCCTTGTTTAACTCCCTATTCATACAATGGCATTTCTTTCTGCAGTTGTTGATTCTGAAGAGCAAGTGACCACCTGTGATTGGTACCCTTTGAGCATCCATCGCCTATACTGTGGTAAGAGTTCAGCCTTTTGTCTTTATGGTGCATTTCAATCACAAGACCTTCACTGACTGAAATTGCAAATGGTGCCACATTTAATTGCTGTCACTCACTTCCAGAACATGGAGTGATCAGCGTGGACCAAGCTTTGTATGGTCGCACAAGCGCTCTGCTCTGTGCTGAGGGCAACCCTCCGCAGCACCTGGCTAACTTGCAGTGCGCTCGCCAAGGCACCGTGGACAACCTCAAGACAAAGTACATGCGTTGGGCTTATTTGGCAAGCATTAACTGTAAACCTGGTTTTGGTTTAAACGTGGATTCATTTAACAGTGACCTAACTTGTTGCTATGCTATAACTTGCCATGACAACACCAGAGAAAGAAGGCATTTTAAGTCTAAGTTATTGGTATTAGAAAAATGACTGACTAGAACAGCCAAAGAATGATCTTAGATCACTTAAGCATGTAAGCTGGGGTTTGCGCTAACACTGCCTTATGTTTCTTCATGCCATTTGTCTGCAGTTGCAATGGAAAGACATCGTGTGAATTGATCATGGAGGATTTCCGCACTCCAGATCCCTGTGCTGGCACCGCAAAATATTTGCAGACCAACTTCACCTGCTTGCCTGCAAGTATGTCACAGGTGTCATGGAAAAAGAAATGTAAAAGTTCATATCTAATATGCTTTTAATTTACAGTTACTGTGGTGGCGTGTGAGTCGTCAGAGGCACATTTGTATTGTGGTGAGACTGAACTTTTTGATCAACGCCTATTGTAGTTGGCTGTTTTGATTCTACACTATTTTTAATTTTACTTTTTTCCTCATCTCCCCACTCATTTTGATGCAGATTTAGGACGTACTATTTTGGTCTACGGTGCTGATTACGGACGCCGTGACCGGACCACGTGCACATACAGACGGCCCCTCAGCCAGATAGAAAACGCAGAATGCCTACACCCAACTGACATTGTCGCCAGAAGGTACGGTAGCACACTTGGAAAGAAATGCCAGCCGGTTTTCGACAACTTCGTGGGGCTATGTAATTGGTAGAAAATTGACTGGAACAGTTTTCATTTTGATTGCGGCTGGCATGGTGTAGATTTAGAACGTCTTCCTCAATCAACGGTTCAAATCTCTGTTCAGCTTTACCTGTGGGTATTACCTTGGCCCGCTACCTTCTTGGGTTAATACTCTAAATTGTCCTCAGGTGTGAATGCTTGTGTACTCTTCAACCTGTTCAAGGTGCACCTTGCTGGGATATGCTCTAGATCACCCTTTCCCCTGAACAGGATAAGTGGCATAGAAATTAGTTTGTTGCAGAACTGTTTATGCACTTTGCTATAAGCATGTGGTCCAAGGAAGATCCCATTACCATTTTGGCTAAACGTGCAGATTGAGTAGTCCATTGTCACTGTAGGGTTGCTTGGATCAGTTGTCAACCAGATTCAGATGACTGTTTCCTGTGTGCAGCAGTCACTTTTGAACTGTTTTTAATCATTGCTTCCACCTGTAGGAATGGAGTAAAACTGTCATGCTGTTGATTTTAGGATAATTTAAAAACATTTAATGACAATACTTGAACGTTGCAATTATCTGTGTAAATAGTTTTAGCAAAACTAAGCCTACGTTCATAGGTGCGATGGGAAAACCAGCTGCAAGATAACAGCCAGCAACGCAGTATTTGGAGACCCCTGTGAAGGCACCTACAAGTACTTGGAGGTTGCTTACACATGTACATGTAAGTTGGTACTATATTTTGCATTACAAGATGCTTTTTAAAATTAACACTTTTTTTGAGTGCACAAAACATTTGCCTTTTGTCATTTCTGCAGAGCCTGGGAATAAGCCCTCCAAAAGTGGAGTCCTGTCATCGTAATTTGAGTCTTGTTTCAATAAACTGATCATTAAATGAGTGTCAAACATCACTGTACTTGTCCAACTGAAGAAACAGCTTTTTTTTTTTTTTTTTTTTTTTTCCCTTCTCCTCCCACTCCCTGATTTATCAATCACAGCTTCACTGGGAAACTTACTTGAACATTTGTAAAGGCACACCTTTACTAAATTAAGGTTGACAGTGCCGCATTAAGTGAAAGGAGTTCTGTAGACTCGAGGCACAGATCTGGGGAAGGGTACAAACTATTTGTAACTGTTTTGATTTGCAAATCCTCCCATGGGTTAAGTTTTGAACTGCCTTTTGGAGATTTTAAACTATTTTTTTTTTTTTTTATTTTTATTTTTTATTTTTATTCTAGTGCAACATTGAACTTAATTTCAGCTGACCTTTGTGATTGGGGAAAAACTGCATATGGGTCTGGAATTTGACCAAAATATTTGTAGTTTTTTTTTTGAAGGGGGGGGTGTCATTTTTCATGAGGAAAAATGTATTTCCCCCACAATTAGACTGCAGCCTTTGAACTGTTTAATTGGAACGCGTCAATCTTCACAGATCCTGCTGCTATTTGCGCTTTGTTTTTAACGACCTGTTTTCTGAAGTGTTGGGGGACAGCGTTATGTTCCGATGGATGCAGAAATGCAATGCACTGCGTGAGCCTGAGCGCTACTGGAAGGTGGTCAAATGCCCCTGTGATGTATTCTTGCACTTAAGTGTAAACTAGTTTATCACGCATTGTTTGTATTTACACCTCAAACATTAGTTGAAACATATTGCTGGTGGTGGGTGGAATCCTTGTACAGTAATTCCTCGTTATATTGCAGTTCACCTATTACGGCTTCTGTGCATCATGGATTTTACAATTCCAATGAAGTTGGGACGTGTTAAACGTAAAGAAAAACTGAATAAAATTTGCAAATCCATTTTCTACCACTTATCTGAGGTCTGGTCACAGGGGCAGTAGCTTTTGCAGGGACGCCCAGACTTCCCTCTCCCCAGCCACTTCACCCAGCTCTTCTGGGGGGATCCCTAGGCGTTCCCAGGGCAGCCGAAGGATGTCGTCTCCTCCCAATGGGACATGGCTGGAACACCTCACCAGGGAGGCATCCGAATCAGATGCCCCAGCCACCTCATCTGGCTCCTCTCGATGTGGAGGAGCCGCAACTCTACTCGGAGATCCTCTCGGATGACCGAGGTTCTCACCTTATTTTTGAGGGAGAGCCCGGACACCCTGCGGAGGAAACTCATTTCGGCCGCTTCGATTCGGGATCTTGTTCTTTTGGTCATGACCCACAGCTCGTGACCATAGGTGAGGGTAGGAACGTAGATCGACCGGTAAATAGAGAGCTTCGCCTTTTGGCTTAGCTCCTCCTTTACCACAACGGATCGATACAAAGTCCGCATCACTGCAGACGCTGCACCGATCCGCCTGTCGATCTCCCGTTCAATTCTTCCCTCACTCGTGAACAAGACCACAAGATACTTGAACACCTCCACTTGGAGCATGATCTCATCCCCGACCTGGAAAGCGCACGCCACCCTTTTCTGACTGAGGGCGATGGTCGCAGAATTGGAGGTGCTGCTTCACACTCAGCTGCGAACTGCTCCAGTGAGAGTTGGTCACGGCTTGATGAAGCCAACAGAAACACAGCATCTGCAAAAAGCAGAGATGCAGGACTGAGGCCACCAAACCAGACCCCTCTACACCTCAGCTGTGCCTAGGAATTCTGTCCATAAAAGTAATGAACAGAATCAGTGACAAAGGGCAGACTTGACTGAGTCCAACAATCACTGGAAACGAGTCCGACTTACTGCCGGATATGCGGACTAAACTCTGACTCTGGTTGTACAGGGGCCGAACAGCCCATATCGGGGGGTTCGGTACCCCATACTCCCGAAGCACCCCCCACAGGACCACCCGAGAGACATGGTCGAATCGCTTCTCCAAGTCGACAAAACACGTGGACTAGTTGGGCAAGGACCCTGCCGAGGGTGTCGAGCTGGTCCACTGTTCAACGGCCAGGACGAAAACCACACTGCTCCTCCTGAATCTGAGATTCAAGTTCTCCTCTCCAGCACCCCTGAATAGACCTCACCAGGGAGGCTGAGGAGAGTGATCCCCCTATAGTTCTTTAAAAAGGGGAACCACCACCCCAATCTGCCAATCCAGAGGCACTGTCCTCAATGTCCACGTGTTGTTGCAGAGGTGTGTTAATCAGGACAGCCCTTCAACATCCAGAGCCTTGAGGAACTCCGGGCGAATCTCATCCACCCCCGGGGCCTTGCCACCGAGGAGCTTTATAACCACCTCGGTGACCTCAACCCCAGAGATAGGAGAGCCTGCCTCAGAGAACCCAGACGCTGCTCCCTTATGGGATGGCGTGTCGGTGGAATTGAGGTCTTCGAAGTATTCTCCCCACCGGCTCACAACGTGCCGAGTCGAGGTCAGCAGCGCCCCATCCCCACTATACACAGTGTTGATGGTGCACTGCTTCCCCCTCCTGAGACGCCGGATGGTGGACCAGAATTTCCTCGAAGCTGTCCGGAAGTCTTTCCCCATGGTCTCACCGAACTCCTCCCATGCCTGAGATTTTGCTTCAGCGACCACCAAAGCTGCATACTGCTTAGTCAGCCGGTACCCATCAGCTGCTTCAGGAGTCCCACGGGCCAAAAAGGCCCAATAGGACTCCTTCTTCAGCTTGACTGCATCCCTCACCGTTGGTGTCCATCAACGGGTTCGGGGATTGCCGCCACGACAGGCACCGACCGCCTTACGGCCACAGCACTGGTCGGCTGCCTCAGCAATGGAGGCGCGGAACATGGTCCACTGGGACTCGATGTCCCCTGTCTCCCCCGGAACGTGAGCAAAGTTCAGTCGGAGGTGGGAGTTGAAACTCCTTCTGACAGGGGATTTCGCCAGACATTTCCAGCAGAGCCTCACAATACGTTTGGGCCTGCGACGTCGGACCGGCATCTTCCCCCACCATCGGAGCCAACTCACTACCACGTGGTGATCAGTTGACAGCGCCACCCCTCTCTTCACCCGAGTGTCACGGGTGACAATGACACGACCACAAAGTCAATCATCGAACTGCGATCTAGGGTGTCCTGGTGCCAAGTGTACGTGTGGACACCCTTATGCTTGAACATGGTGTTCGTTATGGAGAATCAGTGGTGAGCACAGAAGTCCAATAACAGAACACCGCTTGGGTTCTGGTCGGGGGGACTGTTCCTCCCAATCACTCTCTTCCAGGTCTCACTGTCATTGCCCACATGAGCATTGAAGTCCCCAGCAGGAGCGCTCTCCAGCACCCCCTCCAAGGACTCCAAAAAGGGTGGTGTTGGATTTATCTTACCCAACATTATAATGAATAGACACAAAAGGAATGAAGACGCTGGTCTCTTTACTCATGAGGAGGGCGCATGGGAGATTGTTCAGGTTACAGCCTCTCAACATGCTCTAAACAATCTCTCCCGTCGCTCCTGCATTTATTTGAAAATAGGGAGGTTTCTAAGTTTACAAGACACAACACACTAAGGGGAGGGTTTCAAGGTGAAAACATGGCACCAAAACCTGCCACGTTCCGGCCACGTCCTTCTCTCTGATGATTCCTGCTGAGTCATCTTCTTAAACGAGACATCTTTCTTCCTAAAAATTGTCCATAATACTCATGCAAGCTAAGCAAATAAATGATAAGTTCTACGATATATCTAACAGGTGGGTACTCTGAACTGCTGTTTCGTGCATAGGCACAAGCAACAGTCAGGATCCATCCCCCCACCCGAAGGCGGAGGGAGGCTACCCTCTCGTCCACCGGGGTGAAGCCCAACGTACAGGCGCCAAGCCTGGGAGCAATAATTATAGCCACACCTGCTCGGCGCCTCTCACCGTGGGCAACTCCAGAGTGGAAGAGAGTCCAACCCCTCTCGAGATGACTGGTACCAGAGCCCAAGCTGTGTCTGGAGGCGAGTCCGACAATATCTAGTCGGAACTTCTCGACCTCACACACCAGTTTGGGCTCCTTCCCTGCCAGAGAGGTGACATTACACGTCCCTCGAGCCAGCTTCTGTAGCCGGGGATCGGATCGCCAAGGTCCCTGCCTTCGGCCACCGCCCAGCTCACACTGGACCCGACCCCTATGGCCCCTCCTACAGGTGGTTAACCCATGGGAAGATTTGCAAATCATGTTCAACCTATATTTAATTGAATACACTACAAAGACAAGCTATTTGATGTTCAAACTGAAACTTGTTTTTAGCAAATAATCATCTAACTTAGAATTTTATGGCTGCAACACTTTCCAAAAAAGGTGGGACATGTGGCAAAAAGACTGAGAAAGTTGAGGAATGCTCATCAAATACCTGTTTGGAACGTCCCACAGGTGAACACACTAATTGGGAACAGGTGGGTGCCATGATTGGGTATAAAAGGAGCTTCCATGAATTGCTCAGCCATTCACGAGCAAAGATGGGGCGAGGTTCACCTCTTTGTGAACGAGTGCGTGAGAAAATAGTCAAACTGTTTAAGGACAATGTTCCTCAACGTACAATTGCAAGGAATTTTGGGATTTCATCATCTACGGTCCATATCATCATCAAAAGGTTCAGAGAATCTGGAGAAATCACTGCATGTAAGCGGCAAGGCCGAAAACCAACATTGAATGCCCGTGACCTACGATCCCTTAGGCAGCACTGAATCAAAAACTGACATCAATGTGTAAAGGATTACACCATGTGGGCTCAGGAACACTTCAGAAAACCAATGTCAGTAAATACAGTTCGGTGCTACCACCGTAAGCAAATCAAAAAAACATTTATCAACAACACCCAGAAATGCCGTCGGCTTCTCTGGGCCCAAGCTCATCTAAGATGGACTGATGCAAAATGGTAAAGTGGTCCCACGCATCCACATTTCAAATTGTTTTGGGAAATTGTGGACGTCGTGTCCTCTGGGCCAAAGAGGAAAAGAACCATCTGGACTGTTATGGACACAAAGTTGAAAAGCCAGCATCTGTGATGGTATGGGGCTGATTTAGTGCCAATGGCATGGGTAACTTACAGATCTGTGAAGGCACCATTAATGCTGGAAGGTACATACAGGTTTTGGAGAAACATATGCTGCCATCCAAGCAATGTCTTTTTCATGGACACCCATGCTTATTTCAGCAAGACAATGCCATACCACATTCTGCACGTGTTACAACAGCGTGGCTTTGTAGTAAAAGAGTGCGGGTACGAGACTGGCCTGCCTGCAGTCCAGACCTGTCTCCCATTGAAAATGTGTGGCGGATTATGAAGCATAAAATACGACAACGGAGACCCCAGACTTTTGAACAGCTGAAGCTGTACATCAAGCAAGAATGGGAAAGAATTCCAGCTACAAAGCTTCAACAATTTGTGTCCTCAATTCCCAAACATTTGATTGTTGTTAAAAGAAAAGGTGATGTAACACAGTGGTAAACATGACCTTGTCCCATCTTTTTTGGAATGTGTTGCAGCCATAAAATTCTAAGTTAATGATTTGCTAAAAGGGTTTATCAGTTTGAACATTAAATATCTTGTCTTTGTAGTGTATTCAATTAAATATAGGTTGTAGATTTGCAAATCATTGTTTCTGTTTTTATTTAACACAATGTCCCAACTTCATTGGAATTGAGGTTGTAATTCACCATATCACTAAATTGTTTTTGGTATGTTAAAATAACCATTTTCTAACCTAAAAAAAATAAAAATAAAATCAAAACGGACAAGCAAAATACCCGTTTCGTGCGCAAGCTTAGTTGGACTGAGCGCTAAGATTTGTTTGTTGACAGCGTACGTCTCACAGTAACCCTTTTACTTTAGCAATAACAATTAAACGCTTGTATCATTGGAATAAAAGTTTTAAAAAGCCCCAAAAGGCGGTTCAAAACTTTCAGTTACAAATAGTTTGTACCCTTTCCCAGATCTGTGCCTCGAGACAATCCAGTCTCAAGTCTTCAGACTTCCTTTGACTTAATGCGGCACTGTCAACCTTTTAGTAAGGTTTGCCTTTACAAATGTTCAAGTAAAGGTTTCCCAGTGAAGCTGTGAGTTTGATAAATGAGGAAGAGAAGCAGTTTCTTCAGTTGAACAAGTAGTGATGTTTGACACTCATTTAATGATCAGTTTATTGAAACAAGACTCAAATTACGATGACAGGACTACTTTTGGAGGGCTTATTCCAAGGCTCTGCAAAAAGAACAAGAGTCAAATGTTTTATGTACTCAAAAAAAGTTTCAGATTGTGTTATTTTAAAAAGCATCTTGTAATGCAAAATATAGTACCAACTACTTACATGTACATGTGTAAGCAACCTCCAAGTACTTGTAGGTGCCTTCACAGGGGTCTCCAAATACTGTGTTGCTGGCTGTTATCTTGCAGCTGGTTTTCCCATCGCACCTATGAACGTAGGCTTAGTTTTGCTAAAACTATTTACACAGATAATTGCAACGTTCAAGTATTGTCATTAAAAATGTTTTTAAATTATCCTAAAATCAACAGCATGACAGTTTTACTCCATTCCTAAAAGGTGGGAGCAATGTTGATTAAAAAAAAAAATTGTTCAAACGTGACTGCTGCACACAGGAAACAGTCATCTGAATCTGGTTGGCAACCCAACAGTGACAATGGACTACTCAAGCTGCACGTTTAGCCAAAATGGTAATGTGATCTTCCTTGGACCACATGCCACCCGTTTATAGCAAAGTGCATAAACAGTTCCGCAACAAACTCATTTCTCTGCCACTTATTCTGTTCAGGGGAAAGGGTGATCTAGAGCATATCCCAGCAAGGTGCACCTTGAACAGGTTGAAGAGTATACAAGCATTCACACCTGTGGACAATTTAGAGTATTAACCCAAGAAGGTAGCGTGCCAAGGTAATACCCACAGGTAAAGCTGAACAGAGATTCGAACAGTTGATTGAGAAAGACGTTCTAAATCTGCACCATGCCAGCCGCAATCAAAATGAAAACTGTTCCATTCAATTTTCTACCAATTACATAGCTCCACGAAGTTGTCAAAAACAGGCTGGCATTTCTTTCCAAGTGTGCTACCGTACCTTCTGGCAACAATGTCAGTTGGGTGCAGGCATTCTGCATTTTCTATCTGGCTCAGGGGCCGTCTGTATGTGCACGTGGTCCTGTCACGGCGTCCGTAATCAGCACCGTAGACCAAAATAGTGTGTCCTAAATCTGCATCAAAATGAGAGGGGGGGGGGGGGGGGGGAAATAAGGGGAAAAAAAAAAAGTGTAGTCTCAAAACATCCAACTACAATAGGCGTTGATCAAAAAGTTCAGTCTCACCACAATACAAATGCGCCTCTGAAGACTCACACGCCACCACAGTAACTGTAAATTAAAAGCATATTAGATATTAACTTTTACCTCTCTTTTTCCATGACACCTGTGACATACTTGCAGGCAAGCAGGTGAAGTTGGTCTGCAAATATTTTGCGGTGCCAGCACAGGGATCTGGAGTGCGGAAATCCTCCATGATCAATTCACACGATGTCTTTCCATTGCAACTGCAGACAAATGGCATGAAGAAACATAAGGCAGTGTTAGCGCAAACCCCAGCTTACATGCTTCAGTGATCATTCTTTGGCTGTTCTAGTCAGTCATTTTTCTAATACCAATAATTTAGACTTAAAATGCCTTCTTTAAACCCCCCCCCCCCTCTTTTAAGTGCACTTTTTTCCAGGTCAGCTGCAGCATATCTTAGCAGACAAAGAGGCAGGGGTAAACACTGTACGGTCAGCCAATTGAACAGGAAAATAAAGTCAGCGAAGGACAATTTCGAGTCACCTGTTAAGACATTTTTTTGCTTTATGAGAAGAAGCTGGAATGCAGAGATCACAGGCAAATTGTGCACAGAAGGGCTTTGAAGAGATTCAAACCTTGAACCTCACCCACAACAGTGAGGCACATGTGCCAACTGTTCAACCACCCTGTGGCCATTATAGTTTAGCCAAGTCTCTTACACCGACGAGCTTGTTTCACCATTATCCGCTGTCACCGATTTGATAACTGCCTGTTCAATTACAGCAAAATGCAGTGACATATCTGGTGTTGTCATGGCAAGTTATAGCATAGCAACAAGTTAGGTCACTGTTAAATGCATCCACGTTTAAACCAAAACCAGGTTTACAGTTAATGCATGCCAAATAAGCCCAACACATGTACTTTGTCTTGAGGTTGTCCACGGTGCCTTGGCGAGCGCACTGCAAGTTAGCCAGGTGCTGCGGAGGGTTGCCCTCAGCACAGAGCAGAGCGCTTGTGCGACCATACAAAGCTTGGTCCACGCTGATCACTCCATGTTCTGGAAGTGAGTGACAGCAATTAAATGTGGCACCATTTGCAATTTCAGTCAGTGAAGGTCTTGTGATTGAAATGCACCATAAAAGACAAAAGGCTGAACTCTTACCACAGTATAGGCGATGGATGCTCAAAGGGTACCAATCACAGGTGGTCACTTGCTCTGCAGAATCAACAACTGCAGAAAGAAATGCCATTGTATGAATAGGGAGTTAAACAAGGAAATGTACTGCATTTATATGTTGGACATGAACTTCGATAGTCACCTGCTGTGAGGGGCAAACAAGTTGCTGCCAGCACTGGAAAATAAACAGCAATTTAGAGTGACAAAATTGTGGCCACCGGCATTTTTGACTGAATTAGTTCTACTCATTTGTGGCTGGGTGGTGTTTATTATGAACAACAACCTGCTAGATTTGTCATTTTGACGAGACTAATAGATTTAACTTTATGGATCATTTCATTCAGTGCATTTATTTTGCCCAGGGTCATACTTACACTGGCGAGACAAGTGATTTGCGTGGGAAGACAAGATGATGACGTTAGGGTAAGTTATATATTATGAAGCTACAGAGCTTCAAAAACCTAATTTAGCCACATCCAGATTATTGTTGGCGATTCTCAAATTTACTAAGATAGCCCCCCACCCCCTCTTCTTCTTGTACTCAACAACTGCCTTGGAAGTTGGAACAGATATGTTTCAAAAGTGAATACTCACGCAGCACTGAGCGAAGTGTGAAGCAGGAGAACATGTTTAGACGATGCGGTCGGTAGCACTAACGCTGTTCAAAGGAGGATCGGACGTTTTTATAATGACTGCAAGGCTTCCACCCAAGCTGCTCATCAAAAGCCACGCCCCCTCACCGCATCAACCTTAATTGCAGCATGCATGTCTTCAATAAAGTCTGGAATGGAGGCATTTATTTTACAGTAGAGTGACAGTCACAAGACATACAGTAAATCCTGGAGGAGCCATTTATCAATAGTGCTCATGAAGACTGAAATATAATTAATCGTAATAAAATTAATTTAACCATTTTTACTTTTTTTTTTTGTCGTTGTTGATTGCTATTCAGGGCCTCCGAATGACTGCGGTCAAGCCAGCCTCCACTCGTAAAGTAGCAGTCAAGC
The DNA here is from genome assembly GCF_024500275.1 of Phycodurus eques. Taxonomy (NCBI): domain Eukaryota; kingdom Metazoa; phylum Chordata; class Actinopteri; order Syngnathiformes; family Syngnathidae; genus Phycodurus; species Phycodurus eques. Next base: position 5,002,909 of record NC_084525.1, on the reverse strand, counting down.
CAGCCACCCCTAATTTTGTTCCCAATAACACGGACGTCAATGCTCTTCAGTTAAGGAATGCAACCAGCAAGGTTAATTTGAATCTTGAGATGCATAAAAAAAAAGTAGTTTATTTGATGTCTTCGGAAAAATAAATGGTTAATAGACTGCACTTATATAGCACTTTATCGACATCATCACAGAGCCCAAAGCGCTTTACAAAGTCTCACATTCATAAACCAACGGGCGACTGCTGCCATGCGAGGCGCTGCCAGGCCCACTGGGAGCAAAGTCGGGTTCAGTGTCTTGCAGTAGGACACTTCGACATGTGGACAGTCGTAGCAGGGATTCAAACGTGTTCTACCTACTGAGCCAAAGCCACCCCAAAATAATCCCCTTGGTATCGCAAAACAACTCCAGGGGCCTCATGTCCAAAGACTTGCGTGGATTTCCTCCTAAAACATGACGTACACTCAAATCCAGCAAATGTCATACGCACAAAAATATTCCGATGTATGAAACTCTGCGTACTCATGAATCCAAGCACATTTCCTTTAGTGCATTCCAATCAACATGGAAATGAGCGCACATGTTGGAGTAGCCAACTCTTCCCTGCCCACGCCCACACTTGAATATGCAAATCATATTTAAATGAACCCTGCACCTGAAATGCCGATCTCTACGTGATCAGAAAAAAAGGAAAATGAGCAAGAGAGTCAGCTGCTCTCTTACCCTCTTAGAACTCATAACAAATGTTATACAGTAATCTACACTACACTGAATTCTCAGTCCTTATCTCAATTGCATTGTTGAAATCAAATGTTGTCGGGTATGAATTGTTCATCAGTGCTAATTATTCATGTGTCTCTGGTGTTCAGATTTATGGTAACAGTTTCCCATCAGCACCTCTAAGTGTCGCCAAAGCACCAAAAGCTGCAGAAACGTGCGTACGCCAGCCATGCAGTTGGCGTGAGGCGCCGCACATTTCCACGGTCATGTCACTCTTGATACGTCTGAACTTTGCAGTGAAAAAGAACGTACGACACGTTTTTGTGCGTACGCACCTTTTGTACATGAGGCCCCTGGAGACTAGACAGGTGTTTTTTTTATTATTATTATTCTCTTATTACAGGGCTTTTTGTGTCCTTGATGTAAAATTTAATGAAAAAATATTTAAATAGATTTTTTCAATAACCAGCAGTGGGCGTGCCTGATTATAATTGTTGTTTAAAATTGCATGTTAATATTAGTATATTTGGACATTTTTTGAGTGGTTTTATGGTGGTATTTTACAGTTTTCACCCTGTACCTAGCACAGGGTTTGGATATATGAAGCTCTATCTTTCTACTAAAAAAATGCTAAAATGGTGTAACTTTTATCATAAATTCCTTCAAATATAATAGAATTAATGATTTCTCATCGTATATACAAAACATTTCCATTTCTGTCTTTTATTTTTACTATAATATGTCTGTCCCTTAAAGTTGCTGTGAGTACCGCCACATTGACCATGTCAGATCAATAAAGTTTATTCAAAATCTGATTATTGAATTCCCTGTGTCATTTTGTCTCGTCACTCAAGCACATGCTCGGGCAGATAGAAGTCAGACATTTCGGTAACTGGAAGAGTAAGTTTTTTCCTCATTTGTACCTTTAAGTCACATATTTTTATTGCATGTCATTACCAAATGATTTGTAGTGTTAATATGTTTAAATATTTTCCTGTAAAAACTTGATAATCATATAAAAATGTTGTACAGGACAAGCTAGCTAAAAGAAACATTTAAGCTAACTCTACCAGCATAGCACAGTTAGGTAAAAACTTTGAAATGTCATTACCATCACATGTCATTACATCACAAGATTAATCAATTTTTCATCAATATGCCATTGTGGCGGTTATGACATTTCTCTTGGGTATCTGTCAAAAAGACCAAATCAAAAAAAAAAAAAAAAATCTTAAATCAATATATATGGACATGAACAGATTCTGACTCACAGAAAGATGCCAATTAAGGTACGGTAGGTATATATAGTTTTTGTGACATTTTATTTTTGAGAAAAACGAAAATCAAAAGTGCCCGAAATCAAATAAACACCCACATGGTGACTTGCCCCCTCCTTGAGCAGTCACCTTGTCGTGGTGGAGGGGTTTGTGTGTCCCAGTGATCCTAGGAGCTAAGTTGTCTGGGGCTTTATGCCCCTGGCAGGGTCACCCATGACAAACAGGTCCTAGGTGAGGGACCAGACAAAGCACGGCTCAAAGACCCCTAATGATGACGACAAACAATGGACTTCGTTTTCCCTTTCCCGGATGCGGGTCACCGGGGCCCCCCACTGGAGCCAGGCCTGGTGGTGGGGCTCGAAGGCGAGAACCTGGTGGGCGGGCCTGCACCCATGGGGCCCGGCCGGGCACAGCCCGAAAGGGTAACGTGGGTCCCCCTTCCCATGGGCTCACCACCTGTGGGAGGGGCCATAGGGGTCGGGTGCAGTGTGAGCTGGGCGGTGGCCGAAGGCGGGCGATCCGATCCCCGGCTACAGAAGCTGGCTCTAGGGACGTGGAATGTCACTTCTCTGGCAGGGAAGGAGCCCGAGGTGGTGTGTGAGGTCGAGAAGTTCCGACTAGATATAGTCGGACTCGCCTCCACACACAGCTCGGGCTCTGGTACCAGTCCTCTCGAGAGGGGTTGGACTCTCTTCCACTCTGGAGTTGCCCACGGTGAGAGGCGCCGAGCAGGTGTGGGTATACTTATTGCCCCCCGGCTCGGCACCTGTACGTTGGGGTTCAGCCCGGTGCACGAGAGGGTAGCCTCCCTCCGCCTTCGGGTGGGGGGACGGGTCCTGACCGTTGTTTGTGACTATGCACCAAACAGCAGTTCAGAGTACCCACCCTTTTTGGAGTCCTTGGAGGGGGTGCTGGAGAGCGCTCCCGCTGGGGATTCCATTGTTCTGTTGGGGGACTTCAATGCTCACGTGGGCAATGACAGTGAGACCTGGAAGGGCGTGATTGGGAGGAACGGCCCCCCCGATCAGAACCCGAGCGGTGTTCTGTTATTGGACTTCTTTGCTCGTCATGGATTGTCCATAACGAACACCATGTTCAAGCATAAGGGTGCCCTTAGATGCCGGTCCGACGTGGCAGGCCCAAACGTATTGTGAGGGTCTGCTGGGAACGTCTGGCAGAATCCCCTGTCAGAAGGCGTTTCAACTCCCACCTCCAACAGAACTTTGCTCATGTTCCGGGGGAGGCTGGGGACATCGAGTCCGAGTGGACCATGTTCCACGCCTCCATTGCTGAGGCGGCCGACCGGAGCTGTGGCCGTAAGGTGGTCGGTGCCTGTCGTGGCGGCAATCCCCGAACCCGTTGGTGGACACCAACGGTGAGGGATGCCGTCAAGCTGAAGAAGGAGTCCTATTGGCCCTTTTTGGCCTGTGGGACTCCTGAGGCACCTGATGGGTACCGGCTGGCCAAGCGGAATGCAGCTCTGGTGGTCGCTGAAGCAAAAACGCGGGTATGGGAGGAGTTCGGTGAGGCCATGGAGAAAGACTTCCGGACGGCTTCGAGGAAATTCTGGTCCACCATCCGACGTCTCAGGAGAGGAAAGCAGTGCACCACCAACACTTTGTATAGTGGGGATGGGGCGCTGCTGACCTCGACTCGGGACATTGTGAGTCGGTGGGGAGAATACTTCGAAGACCTCCTCAATTCCACCGACATGCCTTCCCATGAGGAAGCAGAGTGTGGGTTCTCTGAGGCGGGCTCTCCTATCTCTGGGTTTGAGGTCACCGAGGTAGTTAAAAAGCTCCTCGGTGGCAGGGCCCCGGGGGTGGATGAGATTCGCCCGGAGTTCCTAAAGGCTCTGGATGTTGTGGGGCTGTCCTGGTTGACACGCCTCTGCAACATCGCGTGGACATCGGGGACAGTGCCTCTGGATTGGCAGACTGGGGTGGTGGTCCCCCTTTTTAAGAAGGGGGACCGGAGGGTGTGTTCCAACTACAGGGGGATCACACTGCTCAGCCTCCCTGGTAAGGTCTATTCAGGGGTGCTGGAGAGGAGGGTCCGGCGGGAAGTCGAATCTCAGATTCAGGAGGAGCAGTGTGGTTTTCGTCCTGGCCGTGGAACAGTGGACCAGCTCTACACCCTCGGCATGGTCCTCGAGGGTGCATGGGAGTTAGCCCAACCAGTCTACATGTGTTTTGTGGACTTGGAGAAGGCGTTCGACCGTGTCCCTCGGGGAGTCCTGTGGAGGGTGCTTCAGGAGTATGGGGTACCGAACCCCCTGATACGGGCTGTTCGGTCCCTGTACGACCGGAGTCAGAGTTTGGTCCGCATATCCGGCAGTAAGTCGGAATCGTTCCCGGTGAGGGTTGGACTCCGCCAAGGCTGCCCTTTGTCGCCGATTCTGTTCATAACTTTTATGGACAGAATTTCTAGGCGCAGCCGAGGCGTAGAGGGGGTCCGGTTTGGTGGCCTCAGTATTGCATCTCTGCTTTTTGCTGATGATGTGGTTCTGTTGGCTTCATCAAACCGTGAGCTCCAACTCTCACTGGAGCAGTTCGCAGCCGAGTGTGAAGCGGCTGGGATGAGAATCAGCACCTCCAAATCTGAGACCATGGTCCTCAGTCGGAAAAGGGTGGCATGCCCTCTCCGGGTCGGGGATGAGATCCTGCCCCAAGTGGAGGAGTTCAAGTATCTTGGGGTCTTGTTCACGAGTGAGGGAAGAATGGAACGGGAGATCGACAGACGGATCGGTGCAGCGTCTGCAGTGATGCGGCCTTTGTATCGGTCCGTTGTGGTAAAGAAGGAGCTAAGCTCTCAATTTACCGGTCGATCTTCGTTCCTACCCTCACCTATAGTCATGAGCTGTGGGTCGTGACCGAAAGAACGAGATCCCGGATACAAGCGGCCGAAATGAGTTTCCTCCGCAGGGTGTCCGGGCTCTCCCTTAGAGATAGGGTGAGAAGCTCGGTCATCCGGGAGGATCTCAGAGTAGAGCCGCTGCTCCTCCGCATTGAGAGGAGCCAGATGAGGTGGCTGGGGCATCTGATTCGGATGCCTCCCGGACGCCTCCCCGGTGAGGTGTTCCGGGCACGTCCCACCGGGAGGAGACCCCGGGGATGACCCAGGACACGCCGGAGAGACTACGTCCTTCGGCTGGCCTGGGAACGCCTCGGGATCCCTCCGGAAGAGCTGGATGAAGTGGCTGGGGAGAGGGAAGTCTGGGCGTCCCTGCTAAAGCTACTGCCCCCGCGATCCGACCCGGATAAGCGGTAGAAAATGGATGGATGGATGGATGGCGACTTGCGTCTCCTGGAAACTATCCGGTTTTGCTGGTGAGTGAATCGGTTATCACCTTGTTTCCCGAAGTCTTAAGAGACGTCTTCTTGGTGAGAGCGCAAGCAATATTTTGGATTCAGTCTTGAGAGTCACGGCGATATCGCCGCCAGTGAGAAAGGGGTCTCGAATTGTCCGTAGGTGTGTATGGTTGTTTGAATATTAGCTCAAGGTCTACTCTGCCTCTTGCACCAGCTAACCCTCTCCAATGAGCAAAAGTTGTTGTGGAAAGTGGATTTATTTATTTATTATAATTATTTTTTTAAAATAAATGCATAAAACTGATTTCTGAGAAACTATAAGTGGGCACTGCATGGACCAAAGATCCTACTACATTTTGGCTTAAAGTGCAGATTGAGTAATTGTTGGTGTTGTCGTAAACTTGCACCAGGGCCACGTTGGGACAGCTGCCCAGAATATCCACGAGTTTCCTCGTAGAGGATCAAACCCTCTCCACTGAGGCACGTTTATGAATGTGAGGCTTTGTAAAGCGCTTTGGGCACTGTGATGATGTCGATAAAGTGCTATATAAGTGCATTCTATTTACCATTTATTTTTCGTAAGACATCAAATAAACTACATTTTTTTTATGCATCTCAAGATTCAAATTAACCTTGCTGGTTGCATTCCTTAACCGAAGATCATTGACGTCCGTGTTATTGGGAACAAAATTAGGGGCTGCTGGCTTGACTGCTACTTTACGAGTGGAGGCTGGCTTGACCGCAGTCATTCGGTGGCCCTGCATAACAATAAACAACAACAACAACAAAAAATAAAAATAAAGTAAAAATGGTTAAATTAATTTTATTACCATGAATTATATTTCAGTCATGATGAGCACTATTGATAAATGGCTCCTTCAGGATTTACTGTATGTCTTGTGACTGTCACTCTACTGTAAAATAAATGCATCCATTACAGACTTTATTGAAGACATGCATGCTGCAATTAAGGCTGGCGTGGTGAGGGGGCGTGGCTTTTGATGAGCAGCTTGGGTGGAAGCCTTGCAGTCATTATAAAAACGTCCGATCCTCCTTTGAACAGCGTTAGTGCTACCGACCGCATCGTCTAAACATGTTCTCCTGCTTCACACTTCGCTCAGCGCTGCGTGAGTATTCACTTTTGAAACAAATCTGTTCCAACTTCCAAGGCAGTTGTTGAGTTCAAGAAGAAGAAGAAGAAGAATTAGGAGGGGGGGGCAATTTTAGTAAATTTGAGAATCGCCAACAATAATCTGGATGTGGCTAAATTAGGTTTTTGAAGCTCTGTAGCTTCATAATATATAACTTACCCTAACATCATCATCTTGTCTTCCCACACAAATCACTTTTCTCGCCTGTGTAAGTATGACCCTGGGCAAAATAAATGCACTGAATGAAATGATCCATAAAGTTAAATCTATTAGTCTCGTCAAAATGACAAATGTAGCAGGTTGTTGTTCATAATAAACACCACCCAGCCACAAATGAGTAGAACTAATTCAGTCAAAAATGCCGGTGGCCACAATTTTCTCACTCTAAATTGCTGTTTATTTTCCAGTGCTGGCAGCAACTTGTTTGCTCCTCACAGCAGGTGACTATCGAAGTTCATGTCCAACATATAAATGCAGTACATTTCCTTGTTTAACTCCCTATTCATACAATGGCATTTCTTTCTGCAGTTGTTGATTCTGAAGAGCAAGTGACCACCTGTGATTGGTACCCTTTGAGCATCCATCGCCTATACTGTGGTAAGAGTTCAGCCTTTTGTCTTTTATGGTGCATTTCAATCACAAGACCTTCACTGACTGAAATTGCAAATGGTGCCACATTTAATTGCTGTCACTCACTTCCAGAACATGGAGTGATCAGCGTGGACCAAGCTTTGTATGGTCGCACAAGCGCTCTGCTCTGTGCTGAGGGCAACCCTCCGCAGCACCTGGCTAACTTGCAGTGCGCTCGCCAAGGCACCGTGGACAACCTCAAGACAAAGTACATGCGTTGGGCTTATTTGGCAAGCATTAACTGTAAACCTGGTTTTGGTTTAAACGTGGATGCATTTAACAGTGACCTAACTTGTTGCTATGCTATAACTTGCCATGACAACACCAGATCTGTCACTGCATTTTGCTGTAATTGAACAGGCAGTTATCAAATCGGTGACAGCGGATAATGGTGAAACGAGCTCGTCGGTGTAAGAGACTTGGCTAAACTATAATGGCCACAGGGTGGTTGAACAGTTGGCACATGTGCCTCACTGTTGTGGGTGAGGTTCAAGGTTTGAATCTCTTCAAAGCCCTTCTGTGCACAATTTGCATGTGATCTCTGCATTCCAGTTTCTTCTCATAAAGCAGAAAATTCTTAACAGGTGACTCAAAATTGTCCTTCGCTGACTTTATTTTCCTGTTCAATTGGTTGTCACCAGTACAGTGTTTACCCCTGCCTCTTTGTCTGCTAAGATATGCTGCAGCTGACCTGAAAAAAGTGCACTTAAAAAAATAGGAGGGGGGGGGGGTGAAAGAAGGCATTTTAAGTCTAAATAATTTGTATTAGAAAAATGACTGACTAGAACAGCCAAAGAATGATCTTAGATCACTTAAGCATGTAAGCTGGGGTTTGCGCTAACACTGCCTTATGTTTCTTCATGCCATTTGTCTGCAGTTGCAATGGAAAGACATCGTGTGAATTGATCATGGAGGATTTCCGCACTCCAGATCCCTGTGCTGGCACCGCAAAATATTTGCAGACCAACTTCACCTGCTTGCCTGCAAGTATGTCACAGGTGTCATGGAAAAAGAGAGGTAAAAGTTAATATCTAATATGCTTTTAATTTACAGTTACTGTGGTGGCGTGTGAGTCGTCAGAGGCACATTTGTATTGTGGTGAGACTGAACTTTTTGATCAACGCCTATTGTAGTTGGCTGTTTTGATTCTACACTATTTTTAATTTTACTTTTTTCCTCATCTCCCCACTCATTTTGATGCAGATTTAGGACGTACTATTTTGGTCTACGGTGCTGATTACGGACGCCGTGACCGGACCACGTGCACATACAGACGGCCCCTGAGCCAGATAGAAAATACAGAATGCCTGCATCCAACTGACCTTGTCGCCAGAAGGTACAGTAGCACACTTGGAAAGAAATGCCAGCCTGTTTTTGACTTCGTGGGGCTATGTAATTGGTAGAAATTTGACTGGAACAGTTTTCATGGTGCAGATTTAGAACGTCGTCCTCAATCAACGGTTCGAATCTTTGGTCGGCCTTACCTGTGTGGGTATTGCCTTGGCACGCTACCTTCTTTGGGTTAATAGACTCTAAATAATTGTCCTTGTGTGAATGCTTGTGTACCCTGCTGGGATATGCGCTCGCTCACCCTTCCCGCTGAACAGGGTAAGTGGCATAGAAATTAATTTGTTGCAGAACTGTTTATGCACTTTGCTATAAATAGGTGGCATGTGGTCCAAGGAAGATCTCATTACCATTTTGGCTAAATGTGCAGCTTGAGTAGTCCATTCTCACTGTTGGGTTGCTTGGGTCAGTTGCCAACCTGATTCAGATGACTGTTTCCTGTGTGCAGCAGTCACTTTTGAAAATTTTTTAATAAACATTGCTCCCACCTGTAGGAATAGAGTAAAACTGTCATGCTGTTTTTAGGATTATTTTATTTTTTTGACAATACTTGACAGTTGCAATTATCTGTAAATAGTTTTAGCAAAACGAAGCCTTCATTCATAGGTGCGATGGGAAAACCAGCTGCAAGATAACAGCCAGCAACACAGTATTTGGAGACCCCTGTGAAGGCACCTACAAGTACTTGGAGATTGCTTACACATGTACATGTAAGTAGTTGGTACTATACATTACAAGATACTTTAATTTACAGTTGCTTTTAAAATTAACACAATCAATATGAAACTTTTTTGAGTGCACAAAAAATTTGACTTTTGTCCTTTTTGCAGAGCCTGCGAATAAGCCCTCCAAAGGTAGTCCTGTCGTTTGGGTCTATTGTTTCAATAAACTGATCATTAAATGAGTGTCAAACCTCACTACTTGTTCAACTGGGGAAACATTGTTTCTTTACCTCAAAGATGCTTTGGAAGAGCCTATTAGCTGTTCCGCGATGCACCCATAAGTTCTGACACTTTATAATTTCCTTTGACTAAAAGCCAGTGTTGCATGAAGTGGGTCCCACAAGCTCTGCGTGTAAAAGTGACTTAAATGTTTTCAACTTTTTTTTTTTTTTTTTTTTTTTTTTTTTTTTTTTGGGGAGGGATATAATTTGTCACAAGGAAAAATGTAGCATTTCCCCCACTATATTAAAGACTGCAGCCTTTGACCTGTTTAATTGGAATGAGTCAATCTTCACAGATCCTGCTGCTATTGCGCTTTGTTTTTAACGACCCGTTTTCTGAAGTGCTGGGGGACAGCGTCATGCTCCTATGGATGCAGAAATGTTGTACTGTGTGAGCCCGAGCGCTACTGGAAGGGGGTCAAATGCCACGTGATGTATTCTTGCACTTAAGTGTAAACTAGTTTATCGTGCATAGTTCGTATTTACAACTCAAACAGTTGAAACATATTGCTGGTGGTGGGTGGAATCCTTGTACAGTAATTCCTTGCTATATTGTGGTTCACCTATTACGGATTCTGTGCATCATGGATTTTTAGAACCCCAATTCCAATGAAGTTGGGACGTTGTGTTAAGTGTAAATAAAAACAGAAAATTATTTCCAAATCATTTTCAACCTATATTTAATTGAATACACTACAAAGACAAATGTAATGTCCAAACTAAACTTTGTTTTTAGCGAATCAATAACTTAGAATTTTACAGCTGCAACACATTCCAAAAAAGCTGGGACAGGTGGCAAAAAAGACTGGGAAAGTTGAGGAATGCTCATCAAACACCTGTTTTGAACAGGCTAATTGGGGAACAGGTGGGTGCCATGATTGGGTATAAAAGGAGCTTACCTGAATTGCTCAATCATAAGCAAAGATGGGGTGAGGTTCACCTCTTTGTGAGAAAATGGTCGAACAGTTTAGGACAATGTTTCTCAATGTACAATTTAGGGATTTCATCATATACGATCCATAATATCAAAAGGTTCAGAGAATCTGGAGAAATCACTGCATGTCAGCGGCAAGGCCGAAAACCAACATTGAATGCCCGTGACCTTTGATCCCTCAGGGGGTACTGCATTATAAACTGACAATGTGTAAAGGATATCACCACATGGGCACTTCAGAAAACCAATGTCGGTAAATACAGTTCGGCGCTACATCCATAAGTGCAACTTAAAACTATACTATGCAAAAACTATCCAATGAGTCCGCATTTCAAATTGTTTTGGGAAATTGTGGATGTCGTGTCCTCCAGGCCAAAGAGGAAAAGAACCATCCGGACTGTTATGGACACAAAAGTTCAAAAGCCAGCATCTGTGATGGTATGGGGCTATGTTAGTGCCAATGGCATGGGTCCCTTACACATTTGTGAAGGCACGATTAATGCTGAAAGGTACATACAGGTTTTGGAGAAACATATGCTGCCATCCAAGGAATGTCTTTTTCATGGACGCCCCTGCTTATTTCAGCAAGACAATGCCAAACCAAATTCTGCACGTGTTACAACAGCGTGGCTTTGTAGTAAAAGAGTGCGGGTAGTAGACTGGCCTGACCTGTCTCCCATTGAAAATGTGTGGCGCATTTTGAAGGGTAAAATACGACAACGGAGACCCTGAACAGCTGAAGCTGTACGTCAAGCAAGAATGGGAAAGAATTCCACCTACAAAGCTTCAACAATTAGTGTCCTCAGTTCCCAAATGTTTATTGAATGTTGCTAAAAGGTGATGGAACGCAGTAGTAAACATGACCATGTCCCAGCTTTTTTGTGTTGCAGCCATAAAGTTCCAAGTTAATGATTCGCTAAAAACATAGTTTATCAGTTTGAACATTAAATACCTTGTCTTTGTAGTGTATTCAATTCAGTATAGGTTGAACATGATTTGTAAATCATTGTTTCTGTTTTTATTTATATTTAACACAACATCACAACTTCATTGGAATTGGGGTTGTAATTCACCATATCACTAAATTGTTTTTGGTATGTTAAAATAACCATTTTCTAACCTACTAAAAAAAAAAATCAAAACAGACAAGCAAAATACCTGTACAGTACACGAGCTTAGTTTTACTGAGCACTGAGATTTGTTTGTTGACAGCGTACGTCTCACAGTAACTTGTTACTTTAGCAATAAATGTGAGACAATTAGACTCGTCGTTTATCATTGGAATACTTCAAGTCCTGTCATGCTGCCCAAACGTTCTACCTTCTAAAGGTACGCAGTAAGCGCCAGAGGAAGATGGTAGCAGCTAACGAGCTGAACAGGCGCAACTTCTCGACATTGAAAGAGAAATCCTTTACCTGTTTGAGCAGTACATTTGAAATCGGCATTAAGTACAGTAGGTCAGTACCCTTATATAATTTTGTTTAACAGTATAGAGTTTTAAGAGTGTGATAGCTGTTAAGAGTGTGTGAAAGATTACAAAGTGTGAGACTGGGGAGATTCATACAGCTTTAATATGATAAAAAAAAAAAAATGGCCACCACAACAGATTTCACTTATTGCGGAGGTAGTCTGGAACCTCACACCCGCGATAAATGAGGGATCACTATCTCCAAAACCACTTTTCAAGAAAACACAAACGGCATGTTTGTTGAAGCGATCACGTATCCTCAAAAAGAGCAAGCCATTTCCAACACTTTAGATTGGTCAAAAATAAGGGGATTGGCCAATAGTATCAATTTGTGAATAAGTAATGAAATTGACCAAATTTTGACACAGATTTGGTCCAACGGCAGCAATATTGGGTTGCATTGTAAGGAAAAACTGGACAGCTTTATCATGTTTGTATCTTCACTGGTACACTGACTTGAATAAATGTTTGTCTTGAATTAGTTTTAAGGGTGTGGGAGGATAATTTTGGGTTTAAACTACAGAAAAATGCATTTTTAGAGGGGGTTTTGAGTTTTTGCTTCAGTCCCAGCGCAAGACTGGGGGATTGCTGTACAGTACTACCAAATGACAGTCAAGTTGGGGATATCTCTGGAGAGGTCTGTCTTGGACGGGTAGACCACCTTCAGGTTCCCATCCTGGTCGACCGTTCGGACCTGCTGGATGATCAGTTCACTGCACGCGTCCGCGCTGGCTGTCGTGTCCGGTGGGGCGCCCCCTTCTCCGTCAGACCCCGCTTCCTCTCGATGCTCGGCTGTGAACTTGTTCAACTCTGCCATTTTCTGCAAAGAAAACAGGAACGGGCAAACTGAGGTTAGCATGAAGTGTATTGTTTTAGCTTTTAAGAGCAAGAACACGATATTCACCTAAACTGCAGACAAGGGTTTTGTATTGAAAATAAATCTACCACTTTATTTTGTCGAAGTAGATGCTCAATCATCCAGGCCCTGGCTGATGAAAGAGATTCAACCTTTGCGGATTACCACTTTATTTCATAAATTGTCAGTTTGTTTGCATATCACTCCCAAATCACACCCTCCATGTCTGAAAATCTCAATGTTTTAAGTCTGTGGTGCAGTGTCATGACAATCCATATGTTTTAGTAGTTGTTGCCAGCAATTTGGGCCCATGAAAAAATATCACATTGGGCTGCCTAAAATTAAGATGAAAATACATATGTTCTTTTAGGCCTGTGTCAGTCATGATCCCCTCCAACACTTTTCTTGGAGGGCTCCCGTTTTCTACCAAAATAGAGAAACGATTACGGCGACAACATTCATTCACACAGAATGGACTGCTGACGGTGACCTAATATGTACTGTATAAGTCAACAGTGCATCGCAGGAGCACTCGCTTTTCAGTTCATATGAAAATCAAAGGGCATGGGAAATAATCGAAGTAGAAGTAAAGTGTATCGACCAATAGTATTTTGTTGGCTTAAAAACAGCATGACACAGACACACAACCTCATCAAAATCTACAAATCATAAGGCAAAACTACTGGGAAAATGTCATGACCTATTTCAAAGAATGACATTCTTAAAATGTGAATGATAAAGTCATGTAATTTTAAGCAAAAGAGGCTTACTGCAATCAGAGCGTCCATGACATCTTTACAGGTCTGCAGGCTGTTTGCACTTGTCACCTCCAAGAGCAATTCTTTGGTTGTCTTCTTGATCTGTAAAGGACAATCAGCAAGTAGTGATCCAGGCCGTGCTCCTTCACATAAGCTCATTTGAACAGTGCCGGACTTTGGCAAGATCCCCCACCAACCCCTCCTCCCCACTCTGCTTCCCACGATGGCCTGCCCTCAAATTGCTCTTTAAATGTTTAGGTTTGCAATCACTTCATTGTTCATTTCTGTTGTGCAAGGTTGTTGTTATCACGCATAACGGGCAAGGAACACTTGCATTACAATTGGGCTCGAGCATGGCCTCGTGTGAGTACGCCCTTTGAACTTCTGAAAATCCTAAATGGTGATATAATTGTTTCATAGGAATGGCACACCTTGGTTTTCTCACTGTTTGTGATAGGCGGGAATGAGATCACGTGTCCCTCTGCATCCACAATACAGGGATATAGCGCTTTTCCTTGCAGAAGCTGCAGGTATCTGGAAAAAGGTGGTAAGCATGTATTGTCTTCATTAAAAAAAAGTTATTTAAAACTGAAAGATACTGTAACATTTCAGGCGTACTTGAGATTTTGGAGGAAATATAAGAGCGTCACCAATATTTTGAAATGCACTTGCAGTGGATATTAAAAGCCTACACATGCCTGTTCAAATGCAAAGCTATTGTGTAGACAGTTTATATCCACTCTATTTCAACACTTCGTTGCTACTTCAGGTCCTTTGGTGGACTTAAATTCTTTTCCCAACAGAGGGAAATGGTGCGATTAATTTTCGGGACTGACTTGTGGAGACCAGTGACGTTCTGCCTCTTCTTCTGCTTCCTCAGCTCGTCAGCCTCCAGTTGAAGATGTCTTATCAGCTCGACAGCCGTCATCTCCTTCCGACCCAGCGGCACGATCTGATGAGGCAGGAAAAAAGGGGCCCTGATTTCAATTTACAAGACTGGTGAATTTCTGCCCATCAGAATTGTACCGAGTTTGATGTTAGCCTACTTTGAGCTGTGTGGGAGGTTTGGCGTCATAGGCCAGCGGACCTTTGAGAAGCTGCACATCATGAGTGGCGATGGTCGCGATGGTCCTCTTCCCACATATGTCCTCATGAAGTTTTGTCTGGGGGTAAAAAAAAAAATTGCCGTCCAGTCACATCATTGCCACATTTTGTTCTTTTTTATTTTATGAGTGGGTGTGACTGGGTTAGAAAATAATGTTGATTAAACTCTATCCATCCATTTTTGACACTGCTTGGCCTTATTAGGGTTGCGGGTGAACTCAAGCCTTTCCCAGCTGATTTTTTGCTGGATGCGAGGTACACCCTGGATTGGTCATCAGGGAACACAGAGACAAACAAACATTCAAACTCATATTCAGAGCTATGGACAATTTAGGGACTGCAGTTAACCTACCATGCATGTTTTTGGAATGTGGAAGGAAGTTGGAGTATCCGGAGAAAACCTACGCAAGCCCGGGGAGAAAATGCGAACGCCACACAGAAAGGCTGGATCCGAGATTCGAAACCCAGAACCTCGGAACTGAGAGACAGATGTGCTAACAACTCGGGCAACATGCTGCCTGTATAATTAAATATTTCTTAGAAAGCTAAGATAGCAACCTAATTATTATCTCGTATTGACCAGTGAGCCATATAACCAGGTCGTCATTGCAAATCTGTTCTCAATTGCCTTACCTGGACAAATAAAGGTTACATTTTACAGTGAGCCCCCAACTATTTGCAGTTCACATTCACAAAATCACCTATTGGCATTTTTTCAGTGGACCCTAACAGCTATTCGCTAAACAACAAACCTATTTACAGTATTTGCGCTTTCATTACAGGCGATTTGGAGCCAGGTGCATAAAAAGAAGACTTGCACACGAACAGGAGAATATGTCCCAAAAAGCTGCTGTCATGCAACTGATCCACCGGTCACCCTTCACCCTGTACGACGGGGCCAACGCAGAGTACTGCGTGTTATCCAGAATCCGAAGACAAGTTTTTTTTTTTATTTTTAACCCGTATGTGCCCTGTGATTGCTGGCAATCAGTCCCCTGTGCACTCCGCCTCTGGCCCAAAGTCAGCTGGGCTAGACTCCAACTTACACGCGGCCTTAATGAGGACAAGAGGTATAGAAAATGGATGGATGGATGGATGTGCTCTACCCTTTCAATTTCTACAGAACCCTGTTAAGGTAGATTGGGTCTAAATTAAATGTGCCCTCCCCTGCTGGTTGCTGCCAATGCTTCCATTGCTTAAAAACACCTTGACCCCATAATGATTGTCAAAACAGTAAAACAAACAAAAAACGATAACTTGATTTATTTTCTTTTTTATACCCAGCGGACTTACTTGTGCCACCAGGAACCGCTTGAGAGAACTCCCAGGTTTCAGGTTCATGCCTCTGACCACACAGCACACCAGGTAAGGTCGTACATCCTTCACCTCCGCGCTGACTCTGACCGTGAGTGCCTCAGGAGCGTCGGAAACACGGAGAACCCTCACCACCATCTTGTTGACTTCTTCCAACTCATCATGTTCTTCTTCCCTCTTCTTCTTTTGCTGTTGCCTCCTCTTCTTGTCATTCACGGTCCGTCCCCCATCCATGTCGCCTCTCTCCTCTCCCTGCCTTCCTTTCCCTCTCAGGTAGTCGAGGATGGACTTCGTCTGGCAGCCATTCACCATCTTCTCCAGGCGCTTGTCGTTCAGCTTGTTGCCTCTGAAGTTGATCTCCTTTAGCTTGGGGCAGTCGCTCAGACTGGATGGGATGTCACTCAGCTGGTTGTTGGAGAGATCTAGCACCTTAGATTGCGGACACCGGTAGAACCAAATTCAGGTCACAAATTGACTGCAGCACTTTGTAATAATGCAGCAACTTCAGCATGCTGGTCAGAATTGCAATGGGGACTGAATTCTATTTGTTTCACGTTATATTACAACTATATTACGAAGAGGCAACAAAATGCTATGATTGAATTTTTTTCTTGTAATACCATGACTATCATACATCTGTATTCTTGTAAAACTGCATTACCTTTTTCCTCATTAAAAATTGTTTCTGGTAATATCATCATTTACTTCTCAAACTGTTACAATTTCCCCCCCCAATGGTAATAGTAATGTTTAATGGCATACTAGTAGGTTGAAAGTGGCACTACTAGTGGAAAAAAAAATTCTACTATAGTCATTCTAACATCTTCAATTCTGCCACCTCCAGCTGTCTCCTGATATGATTGCTACTGTCTGGCGGATCTCACTCTCCCCTTCGACAAAAACATTCACTTTAGTTCCATACGAACATAATAAATGACAAATGTTATGGTGTGGACTTTCACCTTCAGAGCTGACAACTTGTGAATATCTCTGCCAAGCTCCACGATGGCGTTATCCGAGGCCTCCAGGGTGCTGAGCAGGTCCAGTCGCTCCGAGTACAGATCGCTCGGGAAGCCGCTGATGCGGTTCTTGGAAATGTTGACGCTAGAAAGCTTGGCGCATTGGCTCAGTCCGTCCGGGAGAGCCTCCAAACGGTTGCAGCTCACGTTCAAAGTGGTTAGCTCCTGGAGCTGCGTGATGCCATCCGGTAAAAGGCCGAGGTTGTTGGATGATAGGTCCAGAACTTTGAGGGACTTGAGGCTGCTGATGACATCTGGGATACATGCGAGTTTATTCCTGCACAGGATGAGACTCTGAAGGTTTGTCAGATGCTGGATGTTCTCGTGGATCTCCGTCAAACTCGGACACTGGCTAACCTCGAGATAATTAAGCAGCGTGAGGGAATAAATGGCAGACGGAAGACGCCCGTGTGATGAAATCTTCTTGTCGGCTGTAGCCCCTTGCAAAACAAGTTCACGTCTCTTTTCTGCCGCTGCTTTATCCACTTCTGGCCATGTTTTCATTGCATCCATGGTGGCGACTCTTACTGTTGCTAGCAGGCTAACCAGGAAATCCACAACTTCCGTTCAAAGTCTTCGAAACAAAAGATCTTTGCACACTAAATAATAAAAAAATTAGCGTAATAATTTGCGTCCTTCAACGGGTCGAAGGACGATTGAAAGTAAAACTACATATAACGACTGTAATTTTATCTTGCTTTACCAATACTGAGTAAAACAATGTGTACCCCCAAAGCCTAGATTTGTTACCTTAATTTTGAAACTCGAATTATCCGGTTCTGGATCCAGCCAAAAGACCGCAGGAAGTTACGAGTGGCATTTTTCGTGTAAAACTACATTGACCACAATCCATTGCGGGGGTACCCTGCGTGTCCTTGCGCATGCCCGCATAGGTTGTAGCCTGTGTTTATTGTGATGAGGCTCTGGTACGAGCTGTCAACATTACGGTGATGCTCGCGGTAAGCCGAATTTGAATGCACCAAAATGATGCTTGTTCTGTCTTACAACTGTTTAAAACGTAAACGAGTCAGACTTGAAGACCTTTATAAGTTAGTGTAGTTGGTTAGAGTTTGCCAAAACAACGTCACAACACAGCTAGTGTATAAGGTCAGCCATGTTGGTTTATGGTTAACAGTTGGTAACCCCCACCGCCCGCCCATCATCTTTTAGTCGGCGTGGAGAAATAGTACTACTCAAAAAATGTTTCTATTTAATTCCCAGGGTCGTTCCCAGCATTAAAAACATCTCTTCATTAAAGTATTACTGGTTAGAAACAGTCGACATAATTTCAGCTAAGTAATCCATCAGCAGTGTAATAGTACAGTATAATAATGTAATTGTATCATAGTGCGTTGAAGTTCGTTGTTAATACATAATTTATGAAAGAGAGAAATGGCTCGTCTATTCATGTTTTTACCTGTTATATATATTAAATCATTTAATAATATTAAATAAATATATGAAATAACTTATATGAAATAACCAGACAGTAGTACAAGGGTTGTTAAGTTGGTACAGAAAAGTGTTATTGTTTTACAGACCTAAAACAGCAACTCTGAAATACCATCATTAACAACATGTTCACTAAAATAACTTTAATCTCCTAACAATTCCGTATGTGCCTTGCTTGGCTTGTTTGCATTGTTGCAGTTTATGGCGGAGGGATGTCCAGGAAGATAAGATTTACTGTGCTCAGTTCTTCCAGTCATGAGGACAACTTCAGTGCACAGGAGCTCATGGTCCATGCACCCACTGTCAGTGGTTGGAGATCCAGCAGGTAACCACTGATTGTACATTTTCAAATGAGGGTTCTCAACACTGGTAACATTTCAGAATGCCTAAAAATCAGCAAGAAATGTAAATACACCACCGATTTGCATTATTTCTGTATCTTTTTTTAATCCTGTACAGACACCTGAGCATTGTCCTGTCACATCACAAATTCATGTCAGCCTAGCTTTCTTCCTGATTACTTTATTAGATCCTGATGGTTTTTCATGTGCTGGAAAACCTCAAGCCCTGTTATTTCTATAGTAGTATAGTAGTACTCTTCTAGAGTTGGATAGTATCATTGCTGATTTCTACAATATTAATAAGAGAACATTTTCCACTTGCTTAAGTAACTTTAGAAACTGTGGAACCAAAGGAGACATGTTATGAATTTTTTTAAAATGGTCCCCAGGTGCGGCACGGTGGACGACTGGTTAGAGCGTCAGCCTCACAGTTCTGAGGACCCGGGTTCAATCCCCGGCCCCACCAGTGGGGAGTTTGCATGTTCTCCCCGTGCCTGCGTGGGTTTTCTCCGGGCACTCCGGTTTCCTCCCACATCCCAAAAACATGCATTAATTGGAGACGCTAAATTGCCTGTAGGTGTGACTTTGAGTGCAAATGGTTGTTTGTTTGTATGTGCCCTGCGATTGGCTGGCAACCAGTTCAGGGTGTACCCCGCCTCCTGCCCGATGATAGCTGGGATAGGCTCCAGCACGCCCGTCCGTGACCCTAGTGAGGAGAAGCGGCTCAGAAAATGGATGGATGGACGGTCGCCAGGTTTTAACATTTCTGCTTTTGTCAAGAATAACAGCACACTTAACACCAGTTAGGCTTTGCAAATGAACCTCTGCTCAGCCCAACCCTCCTACACTACCGGGCCAATGCTGAGTACGACTTTGGTTTCTATGGTGGACAGGGGGCGGAGCTTGGGCGCTGCAATGAGGCAAGCGGCAAAGAAGAGAGAAGCGAGCCCCTTAAAGATAAAGTCGCAGTGTACTTTTTAACTTGTAGAGGCAGCATATCATCACCAAGACGCTTGCAAGGATCTGCACAATAATTGCATGATCCTTGCATGTGGCGCATGCAGCAGACACATTGCCAAACACAAACACCTCAGCCCCACGATGAAAACTTTGCCAAAGATTCGAATATGTGCCTTTTATCAGAAACTTGTGCTGATAGTGCTGTTAGCTAATCCTGAGCCGTGCAAACACTGCAGCACTACTTGACTGGCTTCCGAGAAGTGCTTGAAAATATCGGGTCTTTGTCTTGCCGCTGAATCACTGGCAGAGAAAATTGTGTGGGGGCCAGATGTCATGTATGATCTGAACTGTGAAACAAAATTCAGCAAAATTTGGAACAGGTCATTTACAGACACATTTTTGGAAATACGCAGCTCACAAAAGATTTACTTGGGGTCCATATGTCCCCTTACGTGTCTTAGTTTATCCATTCTGAAACTAGTCAACCCCCAATTTGTTCAGATTACAAAACTATTTTTCCCATAGGAAATAATGATATTTAAAAAAGCTGTTCCAGAGTCGGCGGCACGGTGACCGACTGGTTAGAGCGTCTGCCTCACAGTTCTGGGGACTGGGGTTCAAATCCCGGCCCCGCCTGTGTGGAGCTTGCATGTTCGCCCCGTACCCGGGTGGGTTTTCTCCAGGGACTCCGGTTTCCTCCCACATCCCAAAAACATGTGTGGTAGATTGAAGACTAAATTGCCCATAGGTGTTAATGTGAGTGCGAATGGTTGTTTGTTTCTATGTGCCCTGCGATTGACTGGCGACCGGTTCAGGGTGTACCCCGCCTCTCGCTCGAAGATAGCTAGGATAGGCTCCAGCACTCTCGCGACCCTTGTGAGGATAAGTGGCTTGGAAAATGGATGAATGGATGGATGATTAGAATACACGATCTGACTCGAGCAGTGATTTCCAACCCTTATGGAGCCAAGGCACATATTTTACAATTGAAAAATCTCACGGCACACCAACAAACAAAAATGTCACAAAAAGTGGATACATTAATTACTGTATGTACTTCCTGCCATCTAATAGAAGACCATTCATTTTTTCTGTCTGTCACTAGGCCTCACTGGCATAAAAAGATGAACAAAGATATACATTATTTATTGTAAATATAATTTTTGAGCAATTAAGTACACAAGTCTATACAGTAAACGAACAAGCCGTTTTCCATCTTGTGATCGGATCGGTGATCGGTTATCGTTTTTTTTAAAGTCGGTGATCGGCCCTAAAAATCCTGACCTTGTAAAGCCTAGTGCCAATAACGGTGAGCAGGACTGTACAGTTGAAACGGGTAGTTTACATATACTATATAAAAAGCAGAGGTGGGTAGGAACGCGCCACATTTACTCCGTTACATTTACTCCAGGTAACATTTTGGGTAAATTGTACATGTCAGACTAGTTTTAATGAAGCATACTTTTTTTTACTTTTAATTGTATTTATGTTAAGAAGAAATGGTGCTTTTACTCCATTACAATAATCTACATGCCACTTGCTACTTTCATTCATCAATAATTTCGTGCACGATCTATTTTTAGACTTTCATAGTTGGATATTTCAGTCCACTTCTAACTTGAGAAAACACGTTGCGGTAAATTGCAGATGTAACTTCTCTCTCTCTCTCTCTCTCTCTCTCTCTCTCACTCTCTCTCTCTCTCACTCACTCACTCACTCACTCACTCACTCACTCACTCACTCGCTTTCTCTCTCTCTCTCTCTCTCTCTCTCTCTCTCTCTTTCTCTTGCTTTCTCTGTTTGTCTCTCTCTCTCTTACACAGACTTTATCAATAAATCTGGTCAGCAAACAGTTTCTTCATTCAGTCATTTTAGTGGCTAAAGCAAATAATGTTTCTGTAAGGCCCTACGCATGTGTTGTTGTTGTTCTTTTTTAATTGTCCATAGGTGTGAATGTGAGTGCAAATAGTTGTTTGTTGATATGTGCCCTGTGATTGGCTGGCGACCAGTTCAGGGTTTACCCCGCCCGCAGTTAGCTGTGATAGGCTCTAGCATACCCATGACCCAAGTGAGGACAAGCTGTGTAGAAAATGGATTGATGGATTAACCAGGTAAAAGACCAGGTAAAACAGAACATCTCTTTTGCAATGGTGACCTGGCCAAGAAGGCAGCAAGTTAAACGTCAAGTCCAAGTCAAACACATTAAAGTTTATTTCAGTTGTTTATTTTCACCTCCCCTCTCAAAAAATTCAAAAATAAATCAGTTCAGTTGTACAAATTATGGTGGAAACACTAACATGGAGTCACTAAGCCAAAGTTTAGTGGGATTTGGTGATGTCTCACTTGGCGTCATGAGGGTGGTTGGAGTTCGACTGAAGATTTTGAGGCAATTTTTTAGATTTTATTGCATTGCACTTTTGAATGTATCATTATTCATTCATTTTAATTTTCCGACTGCTGTATGCCTGATAGAATGAGAGTACAGCTGGATTTGATTTTACTTAACAGGTCAAACATAATAGAAATGTTCCACAGGTTGTGTAGCTACCCTCAGCACATCACCCTGCAGCTGGCGGAAAGATGTCGAGTGAAGAAGCTGCAGCTGCTGGCCCACCATTACCTCATCCCAGCAAAGGTGGAGTTCCACATAGGAGACACTCCTCCTGATCCCACCACATCAGTGTTCATTGATCAGCTTCGCAGGCTTGGGTGAGACTACTGAGGATAATTTTCAGCTCTTAATCTTTAGTGAAACAGATTTTAAAATTGTCTTGAAACATGTTTTACTTTACAAAAGCAATAACACAACAAAGATCCAACTCTGATGCTCTCACCACAGTTACGTGTCTCTGTCGGACAACGAGAAGACCGGTTTCAGAGCTCGGGAGCTGAAGTCCGTCCACGTAGACGCCGTCGGAACATACCTGAGGATAACATTCCACAAGCATTATGCTAACCGTCACAATCATTACAATCAGGTAGTTTACCAGTTCTTCGTACCAATTCTGAAGCTGATACCTACATGGTTGAAAGGATAAATCACCTTACCTTAGGTAAATATTTGTAGATTATATGGTTTAATATATATATATATATATATATATAAAAGCAACAATGGGGTTAAAAGAATTCCACCTACAAAGCTTCAACAATTAGTGTCCTCAGTTCCCAAACGTTTATTTAATGTTGTTAAAAGAAAAGGTGATGTAACACAGTGGTAAACGTGACCCTGTCCCATCTTTTTGGGAATGTGTTGCAGCCATAAAATTCTAAGTTAATGATTATTTGCTAAAAACAATAAAGTTGATCAGTTTGAACGTTAAATATCGTGTCTTTGTAGTGTATTCAATGAAATATAGGTTGAACATAATTTGCAATACATTGTATTCTGTTTTTATTTATGTTTAACACAACGTCCCAACTTCATTGGAATTGGGGTTGTATATACAGGGTGATTGAAAGGTAACTCCCATATAGAATTTTAAATAAAACTCAATGCAATACACTTTCTTCTCATGTTCATTTCTTGTAAGAATTATAGTTCAGAAATAAATTAAAAACAGGGAAGTTACTTTTCAGTCTCCCTGTATATGTGTGTGTGTATATATACACACATACACATTTATTTTATTATTAAAATGTTTTTTTTTGCAATTTTCTTGTCATTGCCTCACAGACATTTATTTGGGATTTCAGGTTGCTTTGGTGGCCTTTAATGTGCTGGGTGATCCCCTTGATGGCAGCGCTTTTCACACCATTGTAAGTATCAACCATTTCTGAAGTTACATCTGTACAGCAGCAGGTGGCGCTGTTGTGCTCTAGTTTTTTAGACCCATTTCCTGGACAGCAGCTTCTCGGACAAGGAAATGTATATCCATCCATCCATTTTCTTTACTGCTTATCCACACTAGGGTCGCGGGCGTGCTTGGAGCCTATCCCAGCTATCTTCGAGCAGAAGGCGGGGTACGCCCTGAACCTTTTAGTCTCAGGAAAATCCCTCTACCATTTCAACATTTAGTCATCGTTGAGCCTAACATGGGCAGGATGTTGGAATGACCTCACAGTCAAGAGGTTCTGGGTTTGAATCTTGTTTTAGGCCTGTGTGGTGAATGCATGTTCACCAGTGTTTGGGTGGGTTTTCTGGGTGTACTCCTTCTATGTCCTATAAACATGCATGTTAGGTTAACTCAGTGCTTCTCAATTGTTTTCTGTTACGACCCCCAACACCCCCCACCCCAGGAAGAATAAAAAAATGTGTGACCCTCCCACCCGCAGCCCCCGCGAGTACACCCTATATAACATTGTATATAAAGGATAATCTATTCTAATCCTTATAAACATTGAAGAAAGTACAAAAGAAAGTGGATGTACACTGCAGTGGATGTGCAATTACACTTTATTCTCGTACGGCAAATCATGTTCTTCAGGGTCTCACGCGTCCCCGCCGGCATCGCAACCCACCCCACTATTTCCGAAGCACTGGGTTAACTGAAGACTAAATTGTCCATAGGTTTGAGTGTGAATGGCTGTTAGTCTATATGTGCCCTTTGATTGACTAGCAAGTGGCAACTAGTCCACGGTGTACCCTAGCTCTCGCCCAAAGTCAGGTAGCATAGGCTCCTCCTCTGACCCTTATGAGGACAAACTGTAATGGATAGAACATGTTTTCAGCCTGTAGGAGTAAATCTTTAAAATCTAGTAGTGTTATCCATATACTGTGTATGCTTGAATGATGGATGTGATAAGAATCCAGTAACGAGATACAGCGAGTAGAAGTTAGGGCGTAATCCCACAGGAGGCCCTTAGTTAGTCAGTGTAATCAAATAAGCCTGCAGACAGATAACTACTGAGGTAGGGAGAACACTTTATAAAATTCCCCCTCCAACACACACACGCACACGCGCACACACAGTGGTACATAAAGACACCGACACACTCCTGTACAGATTCCAGTGAACAATCAGTGCATTGTTTTTCTTGCAAATCTGACTGAGCACCTCTACCTCAGCACTGATCCCACCTGTACGGGGTCAATTGTTCACGTATACTGTATACTCCTCTGTTGTCCCATGTTGTCTTCACATGGTTCATGCTGCATGTTCACAGTGACATTCGTATTCATAGCAGCAAGGAACACACCAACTTAGTCATGAATGTAACTATCTTCTTGATTTGCGGCCTTTATCAACACCTTACCATTGTATCACTTAGTGTTGCGTCAGTTCATATCACTATTTTTAATGATGCTTCCGGGTTATCTTATCAGTGATGGGTGCTCCGGGCCAGCAAGACCTTCTGTTCTGGCCTAAACACTATCAGAAGCACTGGTCTATATTTATAACCTGAATTCTAATGTTGTTACTATGAAATTGTATTAATTTATTCTGAAGTCAATGGTGAACTCTATAGTGCTATATATTAACAAGCACTGTTGGGAAAGTCCATTTTCTATTCAGACGAGTTCAAAGTTCAGTTCACGGTTCCCAAAATATGTTCAGTTTATAGTTTGTCATGCAAAATTTTGAAGTAAGTTCACCATTCCAAAAATTAACTTGTTCATATTTCTTTGTTTTTTCTCAATATGTTGTTGACATGCTATTACCCTCAAAATTACAGTGGCCTGGAAGTGCAAAACAATATAACAAATTGTGAACATTTCAGAAAACAAAATAACAAAAGCCAAAACACTTTTACATTTCAGAAAACAAATGAACAAAAAACGAAACACTTTTACATTTCAGAAAACAAATTAACAAAAGCAGGAACACTTTTACAAAAGACGAAACAAATTACAAAAGACGAAGACGGCTCAGAAAATGGATGGATGGATGGATCATGACAGTGTGATCATACAGAGTTTTAACTACGGCATTCTTATCCAAATAATAATTTTCCTCGTAATTAATAATTACAATTATGTATTGTATTACAAAAGAACCTCAGAAGAACAAATTCACTCCCATTTACGTGTCCCTGAACGCACCTCGCGTTCTCACGCAGCTGCGCTGTGCCTGCTCTGAATGGCGGCCGTGGTGGCACTGAATCGGTTGCCAACTGCAGCATTTATCCGCCAATGTATGAAGGCTTGTATATTGTGTGTTCAGGCGGGTTTGTCCTGGAAGTCCCTAACAAAACCTGCCACTCTTGAATGAAAATGAACTTTCGTTGGAAAACCGTTCTTAGACGTCAGAATTGGCGTGTTCTCAATTACGTTCATCAGGCAGAAATGAACTAAGTTCTGTTCACCTTCGCACAAAATATGAACGAGTTCATGAACTTTCGTTCATTGAACTTGTTCAGGTACAACACTGTAACGAGCATATCCTTTGTGTGTGCGTGCGTGTGGTTTGTGTGGCATGCGCGGTGTGTGTGCTTGCGTGCGTAATTTCTCCATCTGTTTACCCCCAGCCAAGCAGAGAACAGCTGATCGAACACTACCTCAACGGCACGCAGCTGGAAGCCGCTTTGGATGCGACCCTCACGGGGTGAGACACGGCCATTAAACCCCGGTGTCTTTGTCTCGTGACAATAACACTGTGCAATGAAGCTTTTTATTCTCAAGACAAGCAATAAGGCATTCAAGGTCACTTGCATTTGAACCAAGTGGTAAGCCAAGAGTGCAACATAGTTCAAAATGTGTGTGTATTTACAGTGGGTCTGGAAAGTATTCAGACCCCTTAAATTTTTCACTATTTGTTATATTGCAGCCATTTGCTAAAATCTTTTGAGTTCATGTTTCCCCTTATTAATGTACACACAGTACCCCATATTGACAGGAAAAAAACAGAAAGTTGTTGAAATTTTGCAGATTTATTACTAAAGGAAAACTGAAATATCACACAGACATAAGTATTCAGACCCTTTGCTCATTATTCAGTAGAAGCACCCGTTTGAGGTAATAGAGCCATGAGTCATTTTGGGACTGATGCAACAAGTTTTTCACACCAGGATTTGAGGATCCTCTGCTATTCCTCCTTGCAGATCCTCTCCAGTTCTGTCAGGTTGGATGTTGAACGTTGGTGGACAGCCATTTTCAGGTCTCTCCAGAGATGCTCAATAAGGTTTAAGTCAGGGCTCTGGCTGGGCCATTCAAGAACAGTCACGGAGTTGTTCTGAAGCCACTCCTTCATTATTTTAACTGTGTGCTTAGGGTCATTGTCTTGTTGGAAGGTGAACCTTCTGCCCAGTCTGAGGTCCTGAGCACTCTGGAGAAGGTTTTTGTCCAGGATATCTCTGTACTTGGACGCTTTCAACCTTCCTATGATTGGAAACAGTCGTCCTGTCCCTGCAGCTGAAAGATACCCCCACAGCACGATGGTGCCACCACCATGCTTCACTGTTGGAACTTTATTGGACAGGTGATGAGCAGTGCCTAGTTTTCGCCACACATACCGCTTAGAAGGAAGGCCAAAAAGTTCTATCTTGGTCTCATCAGACCAGATAATCTTATTTCTCAACATGTTGGGAGTCCTTCAGGTGAATGGTTAAGATCATCGCCTGCCACCGTGGGGAACTTAGGTTCAAGACCCCGATTGGACCATCCGCCAACATCCCTCGGACTCACGGCTGTGGTATCCTTGAGCAAGACACTGATACCCCGAAATGCTCCCCGGGCGCTTCAGCTGCCCCCTGCTCCAGTATGTTCCACTAACATGTGTATGTGTTCACTGTGATGGGTTAAATGCAGAGAACACATTTTGTGTGAATGCATGCATGTTCATGCAAATAAAAGATGATGATTCTTCTTCTTCTTCTTCTCCTTGCGGGCTTTCATATGTCTTGCACTGAGGAGAGGCTTCCGTCGGGCCACTCGGCCAAAAAGCCCCGACTGGTGGAGGGCTGTAGTGATGGTTGACTTTCTTGAACTTTCGCCCATCTCCCGAGTGCATCTCTGGATCTTCTTTACCTCGCTCACCAAGGCTCTTCTCCCTCGATTGCTCAGTTTGGACGGCCAGCTCTAGGAAGTGTTCTGGTCGTCCCAAACGTCTTCCATTTCAGGATTATGGAGGTCATTGTGCTCTTAGGAACCTTAAGTGCAGCAGAATTCTTTTTTTGTAACCTTGGCCAGATCTGTGCCCTGCCACAATTCTGTCTCTGAGCTGTTCAGGCAGTGGAAACCAGAGTGCCCGTAGAAAACCCACGCAGGCACGGGGAGAACATGCAAACTGCACACAGCGGGGCCGGGATTTGAACCCCGATCCTAAGCACTGTGAGGCAGATGTGCTAACCAGTCGTCCAAGTGCTGCCATATATATATATATATATATATATATATATATATATATATATATATATATATATACACACACACACACACACACACACACATACACACACACACACACACACACACACACACACACACACACACACACAGTGAACCCTCGCGACTTCGGGGTTCGACTATCGCAGCTTCACGACTTCGCAGATCTTTTTACAGTGCAATTTTGCATGCTGTTTTTTACAGCGTACAAACCCCGCATTGTATTCTGCGTCCTGATTGGCTATGGTACTGTAGACCAATTTGAATCCATGTCCTTCGTGCCATGTCTCCTGTACAGCACAGAATGCATTCGGCTTGCTAAATTTATATTAGTGTTCGATTGCTAGCAGTGTGACTCTAAAGTGCCTCCTGTTTGCAAGCTTTCTCCCAGCCATAACCAACGTCGACGAAACATGCTGCACCGACAAGGGCACCTGCGATCGCATCCAAAAGGTGCTAACTATCAAAGGTGGCCTGTCTCTTTATAAGAATCTTCTCGCCCAGAAGAAAAATAGAGCGGCAACAACTACCTATAACTATGTTCTTCTCTCAGAAAAAGACAGTGGAAAAGGGCGCTACAGCTGAGCGGCGTCATTACGAAGAGGGACGGTCAGAGGAAGTGTGAAATATGCGCAAGTCACAATTAATAATTTATTATGTTTCCAACCTCATACGTTGTTCATTCAAATTATATTCGTTATTTCTAAAAATGTTCATCATTATTTGTCAGAAAATGTTCGCATTTTTATTTCTTAAATGTTTGGGCCTTAAAACAGGTTTTGACCTTTTTTTTCGTTATACAATAATATTAACAATAATAATAAGTACAACAACAACAATAATAATAATGTACTTATTTTTCTTACAAAGTATGAACTTTGAGCGTGTTTAAACGAGAGAAATGTGAGAAAATGTTAATGGTGAGGTTTACACCCTTAAAACATAGCATAATAATTGTAAAAAATAAAGTTTCCTACTTCGCAGATTTCACCGATCTAGGGTTATTTTTGAACAACTGTATATACACACACACACACACACACACACACAGTGGGTACGCAAAGTATTCATTCATATATATATATATATATATATATATATATATATATATATATATATATATATATATATATATATATATACATACACAGACCCTTTCCAAAAAATTTGAATATCATGGAAAAGTTTATTTATTTCCATAATTCCATTAAAAACGTTAAACTTCCATAGATGATAGATTCAGGGACCACAATTTAAACAATTGTAAGCATTTATTTATTTATTTATTTTCACATAATTTTGGCTTCCAGTTTATAAAACATGAAATCAGGAATGCAAAAAATTAGAATATTGTGAAGAAATCACCATTTACTTTTCCGTTTTTGTAGAAAAAAAAAGAAAAATTAGGGTGACATTAAATCAATCAAAATATGGTACTTTCAAAATGATATGTTAATGTTCAATACTTATTTGGGAATCCCTTTGCTTTAATCACTGTCTCGATGCGCCGTGGCATTGAGGCAATCAGCCTGTGGCATTGCCTGGGAGTTATGGAAGCCCAGATTTCCTTGATACTTGCTCTCAGTTCTTCTTTGTTCGTGGGTCTGGTGGCTCTCATTTTCATCTTGATAATACCCCATAGATTCTCAATGGGGTTTGGATCCGGCCAGTTGGCTGACTAGTCAAGCACTGTGATGGCAAGGGCATCAAACCAGGTTTTGATGCTTCTGGCGGTATGGGCAGGGGCCAGGTCCGGCTGGAAGATGTGATCTGCATCTCCATACAGATCCTCAGCAGAAGGAATCATGAAGTCCTCTAAAACATTCTGGTAGACTGTTGGCAAATCTTTTTCTGACAGAATAAGTAAGGAAGAAATCTTGTCTTTGTGGGGTTTTATTACAAAAACGAAACGTCTTTGCAAAGAGAGGAAAAGGTACAAGTCTTACGAGTTGTCACCCCTTACTGAAGCCCAGACAAAAATCCCCTTTGTTATAGCGAACTGAGAGAGACAGTGAAAGAAAACAAAAGAACTACCTTTGTCCAGCTGCACTCAATTTATCTTTACCGAATAGCAGTTAGTAGTCACAACATAGCTAAGGACAATTAGTACGCACAGTATGACCGGGAGAGAGCTAGTAGTCACAACATAACAATAAGTGAAGGTTGTATAAAACTAATAGAAGTAATATTTGGTATATATAAAACGTAAATTTTCCAACACTGCTCCCCCCACCTTTTGATTGTATTAATCTATTGTTAATCACATAAAAAAGGAAAATTACTAAACTTTATTCCATCCTAACTACCTAAAGGTTCACACTAAATAATCAAATATTAAAAGAATGGGGTGTGGCAGAGATACTGTATGAGTGGTCTGTCAAAGCAATAGGGGCACACTGACCTGACCAATCGGGAATGAGTCTAGTGCTGACATATAGGGAACACAGGTAGCGTCAGAAAGAGCTTGGGAATTGTTCAGAGAGGAATTAAAGACAAAGGTTGTGCATGGTACAAATATGGCAGCAATGACGATTTTGAGAGCGTGCCACATGAAGAAAAGTGGGGGCATACAGAAACCAAACATTTATGCTGTAGGAGGTGCTATTACCAGAAGTAGTGGCGATCATATAGAACTAAAGAAGCTCGTCATAATTGTCACATCTCGTAAGGTACATAATTGTGTCAACTGTCAAAGTGGGAGGATCAATACACAATTCAACACACATTTTTATCACAACAATTATTAGAGTTGACGCTGAACCACTGGGGTAGGGTTTTAGTCATCGTCTTTCCTCTGTTCTTCTGCCGGGATACGCAAGTGCGTGACCTTTACGGTCATCCGTCGTAGAAGGTGAAGGAAACGGAGGAGTCGGCACGGTAGGAGGGGCTGGGACCTTCTTGCAGTGTGATGCGTGAACCCACGTGGCTCTTTCAGCAACTTCCACTGCAGTGTAGGTCACAAGGATGATTTGGAAAGGTCCCAGCCAGTGTTGCTGTCTCCACGTTTTCCGCCAGATGTTTTTAATCAGCACGAAATCACCGGGTTTGATGTCATGCAGAGGTCCGTCAGCCAGCCTTAGGAGTGCTGGTTGGACTTGTTTCCTGAAATTGATTAGTCGATAATGTGCAGTACCGGAACGTTTTCTTTGCCCATCAGCAGATTTGGCTTTGGTAGACCTGAATGGATCCGGTCCACTGGCGTGGCTGCAAAAACAGTCTCAAAAAAGGATAGGGGGCACACAAATCTTCATATATACCTAATTTTATTGACTTCCCAGTATTTATTTGTCGGCGGTAGCTATCATGTGCTCTGAGGTCAAATTGAAATCTGTCAGACAGCTGTTGTCAGAGAAAAGAACTATAATAAAATTCTTAAAATCATTTTGGTCAATTGTGCTCCCACCACTTCCTTCAATTCTTACTTTAACATATCTACCAAATCCAGACAGTATTTTGTAAATGCATCGATCGTTATTTCATTACATAGATTATCAGTGTAGTGTCAATATGGTCCAACCCAATATCCATTATCAACTCTATACTAGCATAATTATTTGTATATTATCATTATCTTTGAGACTGATAATCAAAACATTACTAAACGTAAATACATAAAAAGTTCTCAAGACACATCACAAACATTTGGGTGGAATAAAATCTCCAGCTAAGTACTTTTCCTTTCCCCCAAAAACCTGCATCTGTATCAACACGAGGTCATGTAAATAACAAGTGAAGGGTTTTGAGTAGTCTGGCAATCGAAGGACTTTCTTCCGTTAGATAAAATCTGCCTCAGCATTTTTGTTCAAGGGATGCCAATGACACAGTCAGTTATGCATAATTACTGATTAAGGACCTGCGATAATTTTTCATGCCTAAACGTAACATCTGTATCATTATTAGATTTTTCATCTGAAGCTTTGGGTTTGAAATTTAGAAATAAAATTTTTCAGACAATAGTCAAATGTATCTTTGCTGTATGCCTGTATCAGCTAAGAATTTCAGTCAGGCCCCTGTGTTCTTTTTTCAATTTAGTCTATAAATCATGGAATTTGTGTAATTTGTAATATGTATTCCGCATCTGGAAAGCCACTATATCATACCATATTGACCTAATGACAAATGTGCACAGTTTAGTCTATATCGCTTCATATGTCAACCCAAATAGGTGAATGTTCCATAATGAGTTCAAAATTATCAACATTAAATGTTTGTAGAACAATCATCATACGTATCACTATGATAATGCCAATATCGGTCCTCTGTTTGCAGCCTATTGAATTTGCTCTAAGTGAATCTATAAATTCAGATTTTGTGGCAATCAATTATGTGTCAAACATAATGCAAGGTGTGATGCGACTTGTGCTGCTAAGCACAAAGATCAAACAATACACTGCCTTTGTGCTCCAGACCACAAAACAAGACAAAACCAAAAACGAAACCAACAAAACAAAGAGAAGAAAACAAAAACAAGAAGTGACCCATCACTTTAGCCAAATACAAAAAAACAAACACAAAACCATTCTCGACAACCAAAAAGCGGTTAATACCGTACGGAATTTGGCCCAGTGGGTATCGACTTCAATACTGGACAAAATATCGTCAACAGCATCCATGCGAAGTGGATGCTGGCAGTGTTGGTGGATCGGTAGTTTAAGTTCAATTGAATCGGCGGATAGTTCCTAATTAACCCTATGTTTGCTGGTAGAGCAAACGGTGGGATTTGACTTGGGACTTGGGAAATGTCAAGGAAGCGGAAAAGAACATTGCGCATGAAGTTCAATTCGTAAGGACGCAATCCAAAGCACGTATGCGCGTTGTGAAAAATCTGTGTTCTTTGACAGTTAAACAAAACACGAATCCAATTAGCTTTGCCCCAACGGATACTTACTTTCTTATAATCGCGGTGAAGTTTGCTACGTCATGGAAATGTGCACATAACACACACAGCTGCGCATAAACACACAGACAACATGACGTTAAAAACACACACAGCTGCGCATATACACACACACACAGACAGTCATGTCTGCAGGCTGCAGCCTATAGCCTTTCAAAAATTCAATATCTGTTTGATGTTGAAATTGTTAAAATTGTACTATATTTAACTTTGAATGCACACTGAATGCACACTGATAATTATCCAAATCTAATAACGTAATCCAATCAATATTCTTATTTAGTCTGAACGTTGAGTTGCACTATTCAAAGATTTTGAGCAGCCTTGTTTTCTCCTTTTTTACCCCAATGGAATCAATTTTTTTATCAGTAGCTTTTCCCATTCAGGTCTCTCAGCCTCATTCTCACTACTGCATAAAAACAAAACAAACTCTTGCCCCACAATATCACAGCGTTACACTAGTTAATTACCAATCCTTAAAGAAGAAACATTTTTCCACCACTTATTTTCCCCTTCAGCAACAGCTCACAACACATTGCTTAAGTACTAACACGCACGCAGATACTTACAGTATCCATAGTGAACAACAGATCGACCTATAATCAGTCAAACAACGCACTTTCACCAAACACTTGGTCAAGATTCCAGCATTCGTCTCTCAAATATCACACACAGACATAAACATACATTCACCAAGACATCAGTAGTCAGCAGACCGGACAGTCACTCGCACAAAGTGGTTTTTGTGCATAAGTTGAACACACGTCTTGCCAGTCAGATTGTCTTATGTCTTCAGTCTCAAATACGTTTAAACCTAATGTCGTCATTTTAATTGCTGTAAATCACTTGTTACATTTTTTATTTATATAAGGTGCTATATAAATGCCTTTGCTTTGATCATTTGACAGTATTCCATTGTTTCAAACAAAACTGTTAACTCTGCGAGTGCAAACAAATTGTGGTTCTGAACTCAGTGTTGTGAATTGCGCATTTTCACAAAACTGATATTTTCACCCCTCACAGTAAGTAGTTAACATTTTGCTTTTCACATTTGCGTTAATTTATTTATATCAGTGGAATTAACCATGAGTTTAACCAGGATTTTCATTTATGTAGAACCCAAAAATAAAAATAAACATTTGTTTATTTAAAATGTGTCAATCATCAATTAAAAAATATGCATTTTTAATTATTTATCCCAGACCAAATAGCCACTGGTGAATAGTTCCTCGAAACCTTGAAAAATTACAAATCGTCTTACATTCCGGGTGATTCCTCTATCACCGTAGGTCCCAGACCAAACATCTATGCGGGGAATAGATCCTCAGAAAATTACACGTAATAATTCTACATTTCAGGCACTTCAATTTCCAATTTATCTTTTTTATCTCTCGTCTTTTGTTGTCATGATAACAACAAAAACAAAACAAAAAGAACAAACAACGGCGCTGAGAGATCCAAATATATTGCTAATGCTGCCAATTTGGACTGGTTTTGGAGAGGGGGAGGACATCTTTCTAATTGAAAGGGATCTATCAATTATACTTCATAGTTGCATACATTAACTCCATAAGTGTGTATATGAATGTCTGGTGGTGACTGTAAGTTAAATAACTAACCTAAGCGAAGCAGTGGTATCAGTGCCAAGCGCGTCTTCATTGCAGAAAAATAACAAAAGGAAACAACAATGGTGAATGCATGTGTCCTGGATGATCAATCACTCCCGGGGTCCTCTGGATTGGCAATCAATCCTAGAATCCCACTTCTGACACCAACTGTTTTCGCAAATCTTTTTCTGACAGAATAAGTGAGGAAGCAATCTTGTCTTTGTGGGTTTTTATTACAAAAAAGAAAAGTCTTTGGAATGAGAGGAAAAGGTACAAGTCTTACGAGTTGTCACCACTTACTGAAGCCCAGACAAAAATCCCCTTTGTTATATCGAAGTGAGAGAGACGGGGAAAGAAAACAAAACAACTACCTTTGTCCAGCTGCACTCAACTTATCTTTACTGAATAGCAGCTAGTAATGACAACATAGCTAGGGACAATTAGTACGCACAGTATGACCGGGAGAGAGCTAGTAGTCACAACATAACAATAAAGCCTGTGAAGGTTTTATAAAACTATCCATCCATCCATTTTCTGAGCCGCTTCTCCTCACTAGGGTCGCGGGCGTGCTGGAGCCTATCCCAGCTATCATTTGGCAGGAGGCAAGGTACACCCTGAACTGGTTGCCAGCCAATCGCAGGGCATATACAAACAAACAAAACCATTTGCACTCACATTCACACCTACAGGCAATTTAGAGTTGTCAATTAACCTACCATGCATGTTTTTAGGATGTGGGAGGAAACCGGAGTGCCAAGAGAAAACCCACGCAGGCACAGGGAGAACATGCAAACTCCACACAGGCGGGCCCGGGGATTTAACCCCAGTCCTCAGAACTGTGGCCACCGTGCCGCCCCCACGAAATAAGGAATTCAAAAAAATTGTAAACTGTGAAGAAATCAGTTTGCAATTTTGCAGGCCATAAATGTTTTAAACTGAGTGTCACACACTAAGCATCTACTAAACTCAAACCACCTGCACAGGTGTCATTAAAATGCTTCAGTTTGGTTCAATTGTTTGAGTTCAGGTTCAGTTCAGTTTTGGTTCAGAATGGGGAAGACTGCAGACTTGACAACTGGCCAGAAGACCATCATTGATCCCCTCCATAGGGGATGGGTAAACCACTAAATTTCATAGCTAAGGAGGCTGGCTGTTCACAGAGTGCCATGTCCAAGCATATCAATGGAAGGACAAAATGTGGCAGGAAAAGATGCACCAGCAAAAGATAAGACAGTGGGCTTATCAAACAGAGAAGATTCAAGAATCTACCAGAGACCCAGAAAGAGTGGAATGAGGCGGGAGTCACAGCTTCAAAAAGCACCACATTCAGACGGATCCGGGAGATGGGCTACAACTGTCGGGTTCCTCGGGTCAAGCTACTTCTGAGCCTGAGCCAACATAGGAAGTGTCTCAACTGGGCCAAGGAGAACAAAGACTTGACTGTCGGCCAGTGATCCGAGGTCCTCTTTTCCGATGAACGTAAAGTGTGCCTTTCATTCGGTAATCAAGGTCCAAGGGTTTGGAGGAAGACGGGAGAAGAACTCAAGCTGCTTGAGGTCCAGTGTGAAATATCCACAGTTAGTCATGATTTGGCGAGCAATGTCCAGTGCAGGTGTTGGTAAACTCTGTTTTCTTAAATTCAAGGTCACCGCAACAGTCTACCAGAATGTTTTAGGGGACTTCATGATTCCTTCTGCTGAGGATCTGTATGGAGATGCTGATGGAAAATGTATGTTTTATATATACCAAATATTACTTTTATTAGCTTTACACAGGCGGCACAGTGGACGACTGGTTAGAGCGTCTGCCTCACAGTTCTGAAGACTGGGGTTCAATCCTCGGCCCCGCCTGTGTGGAGTTTGCATGTACTCCCACAATTTTTTAGAACAGTATTGCCTTTAAATGGTTTCTGCGTAACAGTTGAAAAGTTGGATCAAATGCTGGAGGGTTGAAGTGCATCAGTTGTATGAATACTCGTTTTTATCAAGGCTTTCGTCAGGTATTTTATTTATTTATTTATTTAATTTGCCTCTCAACAGTCCGAGCAATGCTTTTTTTTTTTTTTTTTTATAAATCAAATTCAGGGGAATTTAATGATTTGGCAGCCAAGTTCTGACTTGTGCGTCAGTGTAATCAGTGTACCAGGGAATTGTGGACTGAAAACGTTCCACATTTTTGGAACACAAAATGCGATTCAAATGAAAAATCACTGAGCTATTTGGTGACATGGTGTGTACCTCATTAAACATGGACCAGATGAAGTGAAGCAGAGCGTTATCTCAGGAGATTAGAAAGAAAATTATAGACAAGCATGTTAAAGGTAAAGGCTATAAGACCATCTACAAGCAGCTTGATGTTCCTGTGACTACAGTTGCACATATTATTCAGACATTTAAGATCTACGGTTCGCAAGCCAACCTCCCAGGATGTGGCCGCAGGAGTAAAATTGATGACAAATTCAAGAGACTGATAAGTCAACTGGCAACATAAGACCCCAGAACAACTTCCAAAGAAATTAAGTGAACTTCAAGGTCAAGGTACATCAGTGTCAGATCGCACCATCTGTCGTTGTTTGAGCCAAGGGAGACAACCAAGGAGGACACCACTGTTGAAAATAAATCATAAAAAAGTGAAACTGGAATTTGCCAAACTGCATGTTGACAAGCCACAAAGTTTCTGGGATAATGCCCTATGGGCAGACGGAGACAAAACTGGAACATTTTGGAAAGGCACACCATCGCTATGTTCACAGATGCAAAAATGAAGCAAATTATGAAAAGAACACTGCCCCTTCTGTGAAACATGGAGGAGGCTCTGTTATGTTCTGGGGCTGCTTTGCTTCATCTGGCCCAGAGACAAATGTGCTGCCCAGTGTCAGAAAGCTTGGTCTCATTCACAGGTTATGGGTCTTGCAACAGGATAATGACACAAAACACATGGCCTGAGACAACTGGAGCAGTTTGTTCATGAATGGTGGGCCAAAATACCTGCTGAGAGGTGCCAGAGTCTCATTGAAAGTTACAAAAATCATTTGATTGATTTTGCTGGAGAACAGTTCAAGGTGTACCCCGCCTCTCGCACGAAGTCAGCTGAGATAGGCGCCATCACACTCGCAATCCTATTGCGGATAAGTGGTTCAGAAAATGGATGGATGGATGCAATAAAATATTAAACTCAGGGTACCATTATTTTCGTCCTGTCTCATGAGTTTGTTGAACAACAATTCACGAGCAATGTCTGATTTGTATTGGTAAATTTTTGTAAAATTATTTATTACTGCTTTTGTCAGATTGAAGTAATTTGTGTGACCACTGTTGATTTTTCTTTCATTAACAGAGAGGTACCAACAATTTTGTCCACGTGTGTATATCCAGTGTATATATAAAGTGTGGTGTGTGTGTGTGTTGTGCTACAAGTCTTTGTTTGCAAAGAAACGTGTATATTTGTGTTGAGGTTGGTGTCACATTTTCAAGAAATGGCATTGAACACTGTTTGTCTTTTTATTGAACCTAGAAAATACGATTCCACATCCCCCTTGGATGACCTAGCTTTTGACATGTACCAGGACCCTGAAGTGGCCCGTATCATCCGCCAGCTGCATAAAAAAAAGCAGGATATGGTTCACCAGGAGAGATTCGAGCACGCCAAGTATCTGAAGCAGGCTATAGCCGATCTTCAAAAGGTAGTATCGATTCTGTGCCTGGAAAAATAAGGTTTTCACATGCTACACAATGCATAAATAATTTATATTTTGAGCGTGCCAGATATCAAGAAAAACAGCAGCCAACAATATTTGGCCTCTGATTGTTCATTTTGTTCACCCCAACCCTACCACCCCCCAAAAAAACAGTCCTTGTTAAGCATTGCTCAGATTCCCGTTACTGACCCGTTTGTATATAGTGTTGCCATGCTCACCATGAATTCTTAATAAGCTCAACAGCTGCAGTCACTGTTCTCAGGTTTTGTCTCTTCTTCTGCCTACTTACTCAACCACACAGCTTTCTGTAATCAGATAGCAGCCACACTTGCCTTGTCAGCTGCACTGCTGTCAAAGATGTTGCCATGTTAATCTGAACGCTGTGTGTCATCAATGGTGAATTTTATTTCATCCACAAAAAAAGGTTCTTCATAGAGATCCTCTTTAGAAAAGCATATTGAGTGTCATTTTGTCAATAGTGGAATTTCTTCACAAATACATTTTAACTTTCTGTTGCCCAGTTTCTAGCTTGCAAACATACAGTACCCTCCAAAAGTATTGGAACTGCAAGGTCAATTCCTTTGTTTTTGTTGTGTTCTGAAGACATTTGGATCTCAGATCAAAAGATGAATGTGAGACAAAAGTTCAGAATTCTAGTTTTTGTTTCATGGTCTTTACATCAAGATTTGTTAAACAACTCATGACAGAGCACCTTTTGTTTGAAGCCACCTACTTTTCAAGTAAGCAAAAGTATTGGAGCAGACTTTATTAAATTTACTTAAAGTGAATAACATTTCATATTTGGTGGCATAACCCATACTTGCGATAACTGCATCAAGCCTGCGACCCATTGACTTCACCAGACTGTTGCATTCTTCATTTGAAATACTTTTCCAGGCCTTTACTGCAGCCTCTTTCAGTTCTTGTTTGTTTCTGGGGGTTTATCCCTTCAGTCTCCGCTTCAGGAGGTAAAATGCGTGCTCTATTGGGTTAAGATCTGGTGATTGATTTGGCCAGTCTAAGATCTTCCACTTTTTCTCCCTGATGAAGTACATTGTTGTGTTGGCAGTGTATTTTGGGTCATTGTCTTGTTGCATGATAATGTTTCTTCCGATTAGTTTGGATGCATTTTTCTGTAAATTTCCTGACAAAATGGTTTTGTAAACTTCAGAATTAATTCTGCTGCTACCATTATGAGTTACATCATCTATAAAGACTAGGGAGCCCGTTCCAGAAGCAGCAATGCAAGCCCAAGCCATGACATTAGCGCCACCATTCTTCACAGATGAGCTTGTGTGTTTTGGATCTTAAGCAGATCCTTTCTTTCTCCATACTTTGTCCTTTCCATCACTTTGGTAGAGGTTAATCTTGGTCTCATCATTGTTCCAAAACTTTTGTGGCTCATCTCTTTGCTTCTTTGTAAAAGCAATTCTGGCCTTCCGATTCTTTTTGCTGGTGA
The DNA here is from genome assembly GCF_024500275.1 of Phycodurus eques. Taxonomy (NCBI): domain Eukaryota; kingdom Metazoa; phylum Chordata; class Actinopteri; order Syngnathiformes; family Syngnathidae; genus Phycodurus; species Phycodurus eques. The sequence continues at coordinate 4,963,413 of NC_084525.1, read as the reverse complement.
ATGGCTTGCATCTTGTAGTATTGCCTGTATATTTCTTCTCTCGAAGTCTTCGAACAGTAGATTTTGATACCTTCACCCCTGCATTGTGGAGGTTGGCAGTGATGTCACTGACTGTTGTCTTTGGATGTTTCTTCGCAGCTTTCACAGCGTTTCTGTCATCAACTGCTGTTGATACTCTTGGCCGACCTGTTCGATGTCTTTTGCTCAGTACACCAGTAGTTTCTTTCTTTTCCAGGACATTCCAAATTGTTGTATTGGCTATGCCCAATGTTTGTGCAATAGCTCTGATCAATTTTTTCTCTTCTCTCAGCTTCAAAATGGTTTGCTTTTCTCCCATAGACAGTTCACTGGTCTTCATGTTTGCTTAACAGCAAATGCAGTTTTCACAGGTGAAAGAAACCCAAAGCCAAAAACAAGCACTATCAAATGTTTAAGCAGTCAATCTAAAAGGCAACACTTGAGCAACTAGAAACATTCCTAAATTTTGTTAGTTTAACTGCCGTAATTTGTATAATGCACATTCCACCCCCCCACAAAAAAATCTTCAGTCAATAGTGCATATTATACTTATGTAGCAGATATGGGTTGAATAAAAAAAAAAAAAATTTTGGAGGAAAAAGTGAGCTGGAAGCAACGCCTGCGTCACTTCCGGTTTGTTCTAATTTTAAATTACAGCATTATAAATCAAGCTCTTTGATATACATGAGGGGCACGACGTCACTTTTTATGTGGATAAAATTTAGGAGAACCAACGAGAAACCATTTTATCAGTCTCGTAATCTGACGGTGGCTGCACTTTAGAAAACTTTGATTAGTTCTAGACGTTCCAGAGGTTTTTGTTCCGGACCCAAACACAATCACACACAATGCAGGTGGTGAATTTTATAGAAAATGTTATACTCTAACATTGGGGAATCTACAGGGTAAGAACACGGACAAACACAAAACAAACAAGGTACAGATGAACATTGGCAAAGGAACTGACTTGTGATGTGAGATTAGCAGAATGGGCGTGTAGTGAATGCATATATCTGAGGATTCCTGTTCTCGTTAATTTAAACCCAAATATGCAATAGGTATAGTAACATTTTGAAAATTATTTCACAGTGAAATGAGGGCGATGAGTAGATATGTTTTAGAACACCCATTAATTAGTTTTAAAGCAGCAGTGTTAAAACTCAACACTAGGATGCACCACAATATTAAATACATTATTAAAGAACAAGTAAACCTCAGTATTAATATTATCATAATTGATTAGAAAAACAAATTTGGGGAGGGTCCCCACTAACATTTATTGCATAGAAATATACCAATGGATAGAAAGTCATGGGTGTGCATTATCCATAGGAAGAAGGGTTTTCCTGATTTTTGGAGTCGATTTTGGGGGAGCGCGTGATGCTCGAGTGCGGGGGTGGGGGGCTGGTACCAAATGAACCGCGGACCGGTTGGGAATCACTGCTCTAGTATTTAGGGCAGTATAGTAGTTCACTTTGTGAGGACTTGGTTTGGTTTGGAGACCAAGAGATGACTGGTTCAAGACAAAAAAAATAAAAATGGTAGTTCTCTATCCATGGTCGCCTGTTCAGCACCCTGACAAGACCTCTACTCCATCTGGACAGGCTGGGGAGCATTTGGCAAGGTTTGATGTGGAAACGCAAAGTGCGATGGAAAAGAAGGAATATGACCTTGCTGAGAAAAAGAAAGATGAAATGGATGAATACCGGAGGAGTGTCTACCAGCAGCTGGAGGTTCACAACGTGTTGGATATGGGAATGGTCAGTCACCAAATACAGACAGTGATACTTAAGTTGCTATGTTGCTTTTTGGGGGGTTTGGGGGTCATATTATTTTTGTATACTGATTTTTGTTGCTCTTTTTCCCAATCTCTAGATCACAAGTGCATCTGAATTATGTCCATCCCAGGAGGTTCGATCACCTCTTTGCTCCCACCCCTCACTCCCCGCCAAAACCTTTGACACAAAAAGGAAAGAGAAAGCTTTTTCCAAAACTCCACAGAGCCATCTGTTAGACTCTGATGCACATTTACCTAAACAGAGCAACTCACCTGACACACCATGCGCCTCATCTGCACTCCCAAAAAATGATGTAAGTCCACCGTGCCACTCTCTCCTACGTCTGTTTTGGAAATACATTATGTCCACTGAGGTCGAACACAATTCTTTCCGGTACCCTGGTTGACCTCCTGTTTTGAGTTTAGAATTTTATAAATACAAAAATTACGAATAAAAGTCATTACTTGGTTTAAGCAAGTCACAAGTCAAGTCATACAATCTTGCTCCAGTTGCATATATTGGAGTGAACATGTTTTTTCACAATTTCCCCCCCCCCATAAATCATTACACTAAAAAAAGTATTAACACCTTATAAAAGTTAAATGAACAAGTGAGATTATGATTGATTGAATTTATTGCACCGAAGTGTTTTAAAGTTGTCTTTCAAACTCAATTTAACGTATGAAAATTATCTTCACACGTAGCTAATCACAATTTGTACTGTACTTAGTAATAGTGGAACGCACTTTTGGCAACAACATTTTTATTGCTGTGATCGAAATGCAAAGTGATCCGATACAGCAGACCTATAACACACCTGGCATCTTCTTTGGCAGACTCTTTGGTCATCCCCGCAAACGTCTCCGCACTTACTTTTTTTTTTTTTCTTGTTTTTTTTTTTTTTCTTTTTATCTCCACAACACTTGCAATGCCACTTCACTTCTGCATTCAGCTGTTGGCATTATATTTTAGGGGCTACTTTTCTCTCGAGAGTGCATGAGTGAGAGAGAAAAAAAGGGACACATTTGCGTACCTATGAACCGAAACGAAAGGTCCGGATAATTTTCATAAACCGTCCCACCCCGAGTTAATGTACGTTACTTAGCTGTACTAAAACGTTCACAATCACACAATTTTTATTTTCCAGCTTCCCAAACCAGTCTATGAAACTTAATGTGTGACCAGCTGGCGAAACTGTTATATTAGCTTACCTGTCTATGTGAGTTTTGTAGTGACGGATGAAGTTCGACGTTGTTCGTGTTGCGTCTTTAATGCGCGAGTTGCAAAACATGCAGGTTGCCATCCTCTTTTTGCAGACTTCATAAACAACATAATCCTTGAATGCAAATTGTATTCTCTTTGGAGCTCCTTCCATCATTGTTCATGCTGGTGGCTACGTCACACTGGCAAGTCTGCAACAATGCAGACTGGGTTACCAGGTTGGTGCGAATGACCCCTCAAAACGTTTATTACTTTAAAAAATGTATATAAATAAATGAAAAGGCAAAGTATCTCAAATAAAATGCAGATTTCCAACTCTAAACGAGATGACTTGTCTCTTGGCTACCAAGTCAAACTCAAGTCAAATCTTTCTGAGGTATTTGGCAAGCAAGTCACAAGTCATAAAACTGGCAACTCGAGTCATTTGACTGGCAACTCGAGTCAAAAGTCATTTGACTCGAGTCCCCCCCAATCTCTGGAATTTAGGTTTCACAAGGTATGCTGAGGTCCTGCGTGACTTCATCCTTTTGTGCAACTTTAGGCACATCGCACACTAAGCATTGGGACTGAATGCAACTGAAGTGGACCATTGTAAAACAAATTACAGTTGGTGACTGTTCAGCACACACTGCAGCCCGCATTTAGAGTCGCTGTTTTTGAACTGGAAGCCATTCTACTCGCCTCGTGAGTTCTCATCATTCATTCTCGCCGGTGTCTACATTCCACCTCAAGGTAACGCGCTCTCTAGTATTGTCTTTGTTTTTGTGTTTTTCGTCCGTCTTTGGAGACCTTACACGACTCACTTACACAAGAGGAGACCTGCTAACCATCAAGGAGGCTACTCCGGACTTTCTTTCACCAACTTTCGAATATCCGCTAAATTTTTTCCCCGAGTTAAATCACCGGAGCGGCGTCCGCGGTTTTCGGCGCATGGAGAAGGAAGCGGCGCCACAGAGGGAAACGAGCCGGCATTCAGGTGAAACTCCGCAAGAGAGGACACAGATTGGCGTTCCCGTCGATCCACCTCGCGAATGTACGCTCCCTACCCAACAAAATGGACGTTGCTTCATCTTCTGTTAAATGCCAGTAAAGACTTCGGACGTTCCGCGGCCATGTGCTTCACGGAGACCTGGCTTTGCGACGCTGTACCCGATGGCGCCGTCACGCTTCCCGGCTTCAACATTCATCGAGCGGACCGCGACATGGAATTATCGGGGAAAACAAAGGGCGGTGGGATATGCCTCATATCAACGAAAAATGGTGTACGGACGTCACAGTGCTCAGCACACACTGCAGCCCGAATTTGGAGTCGCTATTCTTAAACTGTAAACCATTCTACTCGCCATGTGAGTTTGCATCGTTCATACTGGCTGGAGTCTATATTACGCCTCAAGCTAACACGAACACCGCATTGCTAACGCTCGCCGAACAAGTCAACGAAATTGAAAAAAAAAACACCCGGACTCACCCCACTGTCACATCCTATATCAGTTTCTGTGAAGAGGTTTGTGTACCAACAAAATCATTTCGCACATTCAACAACAACAAGCCGTGGTTCGCTGCTAAACTTAAGCAGCTCCGCCAAGCTAAAGAGGACGCATATGAGAGCGGGGACAGGGCCCTGTATAATCGAGCTAGAAACCAGCTTACTCAAGAAATTAACATTGCAAAGAGGATCTATGCAGCAAAGTTGGAAAAACAGTTTAGCGCAAACGACTCTAAATCAGTCTGACATGCATTCCAATCGCTGACTGATTACAAGCGACGATCCCCCCAAGCTAAGAACAATAGCACACTAGCCAACGACTTGAATACCTTCTACTGCAGATTTGAAAAGGACAGTTTCACACCACAAACCCACCCGGCCGCACCCGCGACCACAACCACACCTCTGACTTCTGTGTTAACCATCCATGAACAGGATGTGAGACGCATCTTCAAACAACAGAAGATTAACAAAGCGGCAGGCCCGGACCATGTGTCCCCATCCTGCCTCAAAGTCTGCGCGGACCAGCTCGCTCCAGTCTTCACTCAAATCTTCCACAGATCTTTGGAAATGTGCGAAGTTCCATCCTGTTTCAAACACTCCACCATCATTCCAGTCCCCAAGAAACCTGCAATCTCTGGTCTGAATGACTAAAGGCCTGTCGCTTTGACATCTGTGGTCCTGAAGTCCTTTGAACGTCTCGTGCTGGACCACCTCAAGAGTCTCACAGGTCCCCTGCTGGACCCCCTGCAATTTGCGTACCAAGCGAACAGGTCTGCGGATGATGCAGTCAACATGGGACTGCACTTCATCTTAGAACACCTCGACAGTGCAGGGACCAATTATGTATTACTCGTGCACTCACTGTAGTTGTCTCGCCATGCTGCACTATTTGCATATACTGGCCACTCATGCCAGAGTAGCATCTGCTCCATTTGCACACTGACTGAGGAGTATCTGTAACATTTGCACAACCAACATTGTCCCAGATGATCGCACTACTCGTCACTTTAAACCGCATACACTCCTTTAAGTCTCAGCGCCCTTTGCACAATGGTCATTGCACCGGACTATTGCAATATTAGTAATTCGAACTGCTCTAAGTGCTAGAGGACTCTGCATCTTTTTGCACAATTGTTTTTTGTCAATGTCAATTGTCAATTTTTTGTCAATGTCTTTATGTCTCCAAAGTGTTCTGTAAATTGACTGTTGTACTAGAGCGGCTCCAACTACCGGAGACAAATTCCTTGTGTGTTTTGGACATACTTGGCAAATAAAGATGATTCTGATTCTGATTCTGATAACACGAACGCCGCACTGCTAATGCTCGCCAAACAAGTATACGAAATTGAAAAAAAACACCTGGACTCACCCCTCATTATTCTCGGGGACTTTAGCAAAGCTAAACTCAACCACGAACTCCCTAAATACAAGCAGCACATCAACTGTCGTACCAGGGAAAATAACATTTTAGAACACTGCTATACTACGCTAAATAACACATTCCGTGCCATACCTCGTGCAGCCCTAGTCTCGTCTGATCACTGCTTAATTCACTTAATACCGACATACAGGAAATAATTTAAATGCGTGAAGCCTACAGTGAAAACAGTGAAAAAGTGGACCAATGACGCAAAGATAGAACTTCAAAGCTGTTTTGACTGCACAGACTGGAGTGTCTTTGAAAATTCAGCTGGCAGCCTAGATGAATATACGGACACTTTCACATCCTATATTAGTTTCTGTGAAGATGTGTGTGTACTAACAAAGTCATTTCGCACATTCAATAACAACAAGCTGTTGGTCACTGCTAAACTTAAGCAACTTCGCCAAGCTCAGGAGGACTCATATCAAAGCGGCGACAGGGCCCTGTATAATTGAGCTAGAAACCAGCTGACTAAAGAAATTAACATTGCAAAGAGAAACTATGCAGCAATGTTGGAAAAACAGTTTAGTGCTAACGACTAAATCAGTCTGACATGCATTGCAATCGCTGACCAATGACAAGCGACAATCACCGCAAGCTGAGAACAATAGCACACTCGCCAACAACTTGAATACCTTCTACTGCAGATTTGAAAATGACACTTTCACACCTCACACCCACCCAGCCGCATCACCGACCACCATCACACGAAAAGGATGTGAGACGCATCTTCAAACAACAAAAGATTAACAAAGCGGCAGGCCCAGACCACGTGTCCCCATCCTGCCTCAAAGTCTGCGCGGACCAGCTCACCCCAGTCTTCACACAGATCTTCAATAGATCTCTAGAACTGTGTGAAGTACAATCCTGTTTCAAATGCTCCACCATTATTCCAGTCCCCAAGAAACCTACAATCTCGGGTCTAAATGACTACAGGCCTGTCGCCTTGACATCTGTGGTCATGAAGTCCTTGGAATGTCTCGTGCTGGACCACCTCAAGAGTGTCACAAATCCCCTGCTGGACCCCCTGCAGCCAACTGAGCGAACAGGTCTGCGGATGATGCAGTCAACATGGGACTGCACTTCATCCTAGAACACCTCGACAGTGCAGGGACCTACGCGAGGATCCTGTTCGTGGACTTCAACTCAGCGTTCAACACCATCATCCCTGAACTCCTTTCAACCAAGCTTCTCCAGCTCAGCGTCTCACCTGCCATCTGCCAGTGGATTTACAGCTTTCTGACGGGCAGGACACAGCAGGTCAGGCTGGGGGAGGCCACCTCATCCACATGCAGCATCAGCACTTGGGTGACCCAAGGTTGTGTCCTCTCTCCGCTGCTCTTCTCTCTCTACACAAACGACTGCACCGCAACACACCCGGCTGTCAAACTCCTGAAGTTTGCAGATGACACCACTGTCATCGGGCTCATCAAAGACGATGACGAGTCTGCAAATCCACAGGAAGTGGAGCGGCTGGAGCTGTGGTCACAACCTGCAGCTGAACACGCTCAAGACTGTAGAGATGATTGTGGACTTCAGGAGGCATCCTTCGCCACAGCTGCCTTTCACGCTGTCTAGCTGCGTTGTGTCGACCGTTGAGACCTTCAAGTTCCTGGGAATTACAGTCTCTCAGGACCTGAAGTGGGCGACCAACATCAACTCCGTCCTCAAAAAGGCCCAGCAGAGGATGTACTTCCTGCGGCTTCTGAGAAAGCACAGCCTGCCACGGGAGCGGCTAAAGCAGTTCTACACAGCGGTCATCAAATCAGTCCTGTGTTCTTCCATCACAGTCTGGTTTGGTGCTGCTACAAAAAAGGACAAACTCCGACTGCAACGGACAATCAAAACTGCTGAAAGGATTGTCGGTACCCTTCCACCCACCCTTGAGGACTTGCACGCTGCCAGAACTAAGACAAGAGCGTGCAAAATCCTCTCGGACCCTCCACATCCCGGTCACCAGCTCTTCAGGCTCCTTCCCTCAGGTAGGCGCTACCGATCAATGCAAACTAGAACTAGCAGACATTCCAACAGCTTCTCCCCTCTTCCAATCAACTTCTTAAACAGCTAACCTACAATTCCATTGCAACATGCTGCCAAATTTTTTGTTTATTTATTTTTTTATTTGTCTTGAGTTTGTTGTCACTTTTCTGTCGGGCCAATTATACATTACTCGTGCACTCACTGTAGTTGTCTCGCCATGCTGCACTATTTACTTATCTGTTATTGACCAATACTGGCCACTCATGCCAGAGTAGCATCTTCCCCACTTGCACACTGACTGAAGAGCATCTGCAACATTTGCACAACCAACATTGTCCCAGATTATCGCGCTACTAGTCACTTTAAACTGCATACACTCCTTGAAGTCTCGGCGCCCTTTGCACTATGGTCATTGCACTGGACTATGGCTATATTAGTCATTCAAACTGCTCTAAGTGCTAGAGGACTCTGCATCTTTTTGCACAATTGTACCGGCATTACCAGATAACTAGTAACCCTTTATTGCTCAGTGACTGTTTTTCGCAAGGTCTTTATGTCTCAAAAGTGTTCTCTGTCAATTGACTGTCTGTTGTCGTACTAGAGCGGCTCCAGCTACAGGAGACAAATTCCTTGTGTGTTTTTTGGACATACTTGGCAAATAAAGATTATTCTGATTCTGATTGGTGTGGTGTTGGACTTCAGAGAGGCCATTTACAGAGGGTACGGAAAGTATTCAGACGCCCTTAAATTTTTCACTCTTTGTTATATTGCAGCAATTTGATAAAATAATTTAAGTTCATTTTTTCCTCATTAATGTACGCATAGCACCCTATATTGACAGAAAAAACTGAATTATTGAAATTTTTGCAGATTTATTAAAAAAGAAAAACTGAAATATCACACAGCCATAAGTACTCAGACCCTTTGCTGTGACACTCACTATTTATCTCGGGTCCATTTCTTCTGATCATCCTTGGGATGGTTCTACACCCTCATTGGAGTCCAGCTGTGGTTGATTATACTGCTTGGACTTGATTAGAAAAGCCACACACCTGTTTATACAAGACCTTACAGCTTTCAGTGCATGTCAGAACAAATGAGAATCATGAGGTCAAAGGAACTGCCTGAAGAGCTCAGAGACAGAATTGTGGCAAGGCACAGATCTGGCAGAGCCCTGACTTAAACCCAATTGAGCATATCTGGAGAGATCTGAAAATGGCTGTCCACCAACGTTCACCACCCAACCTGACAGAACTGGAGAGGATCTGCAAGGAGGATTGGCAGAGGATCCCCAAATCCAGGTGTGAAAAACTTGTTGCATCATTCCCAAAAGGGTGCTGCTACAAAATACTGAGCAAAGGGTCTGAATACTTATGGCTGTGTGATATTTCAGTTTTTCTTTTTTAATAAATCTGCAAAAATGTCAACAATTCCGTTTATTTCTGTCAATACTGGGTGCTGTGTGTACATTAATGAGGAAAAAATGAACTTAAAATATTTTAGAAAATGGCTGCAATATAACAAAGAGTGAAAAAATTAAGGGGGCCTGAAAACTTTCCATACCCACTGTACATTTCATTTAACTACGAGCACCTCCTTTAAGTCTCTGTGCTGTTGATATAGGAGGCACGCAGGAAGATTATTGGTGGTAGGATTCTTTTTACGCTTTACTCACTAGCTCCCGAGATCAGCCCATTTGCGGGTTTTAGTTTCTCTTTAATTAAAAGTATGCAACAAGTGACTGACTCCAGCGGCTGCCAATGTGGCCTCAAGACCGATCTTTGAGACGGTAAGAGGAAACCGGCTTCCAACTGGCCCTAGGGGCAAAACAGAGCAGGATGTACCAGATGGTGCTTGAGTATGCCTCAGGGGTTGGGGCAATCATCTATCATCATGTTAATTGTCAATCAATCTCTTTTATCTATTTAAATACTGTAAGTACTGTAGGCATTTCTTTTTACAGTTTCATGCTACATACATTAGCTTGAACACAATCCGTTTTGGGGACATACTCTAGCCACCTTAAAACCTTTATTGACCAATGTCTTGATTACTACTTTAACATTATTAACAGTTGGAGACATGCTAAAGAAAGTTATCCATCCATCCATCCATCCATTTTCATCCATCCATTTTCTGAGCCGCTTCTCCTCACTAGGGTCGCGGGCGTGCTGGAGCCTATCCCAGCTATCATCGGGCAGGAGTCGGGGTACACCCTGAACTGGTTGCCAGCCAATCGCAGGGCACATACAAACAAACAACATTCACACTCACATTCACACCTACGGGCAATTTAGAGTCCCCAATTAATGCATGTTTTTTGGGATGTGGGAGGAAACCGGAGTGCCCGGAGAAAACCCACGCAGGCACAGGGAGAACATGCAAACTCCACACAGGCGGGGCCGGGGATTGAACCCCGCTCCTCAGAACTGTGAGGCTGACGCTCTAACCAGTCGGCCACCGTGCCGCCCACTGTTATTAATCAAAAAATTAAATCACTAAAACACTGATTATGATTATGCTGGACCAAAGCATTGTGACACTGCTGGAAAATTACTGCTTTTTGTAATCCCTGTAACAATTTAAAGGTTCTACGATAATTTGTGGATGTTTAAAGAGACAGTAATAGCAACAGCCAAAAGGATTACAGAAGATTACATATTTGCTGCTGCAGTCCATTTCAACAGATTTCTCTCTTTAGTTTAGCAGTGTGTCTCATGACGAGAGGCTGCCAACCGCCTCCAGAAAGGATCAGGCAGCGGCGGCCACCCAGAGCCCTGCAATGGAACACTCTTTCCTACTTGACACCCAAAGTAGCCTACTTAGCCCTGAGGTGGGTGGAGAACCAGAGCCCCTATCGGAAAAGGTTCAGAGAGAGGCTGGCCATTCAATAGAGGTCTATGGCGAGAGTCTGGTAAGAATCAGAAAAAGTGAAAAACTGTAGAGCCCAAAAAGTCACTAAACAGTTAATTAATTAATGCACATCTACTGTGTATGTGGATTGAGAAAACAAATGAGTTAAAAAATGAACAATGTGATGCCTGCATGCAGTTAATCATTTTCCTTCCTTGAATACTGTTTTCTAGGTGGCAAGTGCGTATTCTAAATCCTGGTCAAATAGAGAGGCTGCACTCCTGGCAGTGCACAAGAAGCTTTTGGAGGTACCCTCCACGACTCCCAAAGATGAGCTGAGAAACATGATAAGAGCTGCAGTCTTCTTGGTCAAAAGGGCTCTCCTGGAGAAAGTTTCACCTGTAACTCTTTCCTCCTTGTGACTTTTGTTTTTTTGTTAAATTCCACTAAGGATTCTACCAGTATATGTCTACCTCACTGAGGTTTTCCGAATATGCATCAACAGTCATTGTCAGTGTGTTCTCTGGAACCCAGTTACAAGCAGAAGTCATGCTTCTGGTTTTGAAGCATAAGCGCTCACACACACGCGGAACAGTGTTCTCCCTGTATATGGTGACCCCAACCTCCTCTCCCAGAGCTTGCTTCCTCCTAAAAAAAAACATTACAAAGATAGCCTTGTAATATCTCTCTCAGGTGTAGAGTAGCAATAATTCTTTTTATTTATTTATTTTTTTTTTCTTTTACCTGAACCAACATTTTCATAAATACATTCATACATACGGTCTCCATTAAGGTTTCAGCATGTATGTGCCTAAGTAGCGGTTATATTTAAATGTACCTTGATTGTTCAGTTGTGTAAGATCATATAACTGCACCAAGCGTTTGTAAATGCTTACAGCTGCCTTGAGCCCTTATAATATACAGTAAACAAAAATTCACAAATAGTGGGAATAATCTGCTTGTTCCTTGAGAATTAGCTACCAGTTTTATGTCAGGATCAAATACTTATGTTGGCTTTCTAGCAAATACAAATAGAACCTGCTTGCAACAGGCTTACAACTCACTAAATCGAAATGAGCCGAATGTCCTCTGCCTCAACTTAGGTTTTCCAAGCCTCCTTGAAGTTGCTGTTCTTCATGTTGAGCCAGCTGATCCCAGGTCTGGGCCGGGTTGAGGTTACCTACTGTTTGGAGAACACGTGGCCCAACCTGCTGGCCAGGACTGGAAACTCGACCAACCGTCTGCGCATTACTGCCATGGCCTGCATCCAGGTATTGTGTCACAATGACACAGCTCTAAAATCCTGCATCTGGGGTCTAAAGCCCGGTAGATACATAAAGACAATTGGGCTGTTTTTGTCCCGATTCTAAACCCGACCAAGTACGTCAAAGGCAATCGGTTTGGCCTTTGACGGATTGTTCTTAGGTCTGAGGTGTGTTAAGAGTGGATTGGTCCCAATTATAGGTCCAAAACAGGTAGAGGCCGACAATCTTAAATAATGAACGTGTTCGAAATTTATGATCAAAACTCTTCATGTGTGAATTGAATTGTTACGTGGACGGAATTTAGCCAATCAGCGCCCTGCAAATTGTTTTTTAACATAAAACAAAATCAAAACTAAACATGTCCAACCCGTTGTCGTATTTTGTATAAAAGTGGGTTCCCCATTTTTCCAAAGAAAGTCTGTTTTTGACGACAATGGTCTCGCCGCAGGTCTCCTCTGAAACCTTCAAGTAAGTTTTACAAAAGTGTTCTCTAAACTAGGGATGTCCCGGTACAACTTTTTCACTTCCATTCTGATACTGATATTGCAGTCTTGAGTTTTGGCCGATACCGATATCTGTCCGGTCCGGTTTCAGCATAACAATTCATAATTTACTTATTTTGTAGTATGGAATGTTAGAAAAGTCTTGTGCAAGTGATATTTACGATGGCCTGGAAGTACAAAACAATATAACAAATTGTGAATCACTTTCACATTTCAGAAAACAAATTAACAAAAGCAGAAACACTTTTACATTTCAGAAAACAAATTAAATAAAGCCAAAACACTTTTCCATTTCAGAAAACAAATTTACAAGAAACGAAACACTTTTGCATTCCAGAAAACAAATGAACAAAAATCAAAACACTTACATTTCAGAAAACACATGAACAAAAGCAGAAACACTTTTACAAAAGACGAAACAAATTACAATTGAGACAAACCGGAAAGGAAACGTCCCATATCACAGATTGACGCGTAAGATTCCAACATGCATTCTTGGAAATCCACTTCAACATGATTGGCTCCTGCATCACGGGAAGGGTAGGCTACGCAGATGTAACGAGATGTCCATCCCAAATATGTATCACATTTGTAAAAAATAAAAAAAGATAAGTTTATTATGGTTAGGTTTGGTAACAGGGTTGGGGTTAAGGCAGTTTAGGATGGGTTAAGGTTAGGATTATGGTGGTTAAGGCTGGCGCACACCGAGCATCGTCGCCTAACCCGACTGAACTATGGCGCAGTGTGTCTGGTTTGGCAACTGTTTCCAGACACCCCTTCTCTAAACTGCTCCTACACCTATTACTTACGACTACTACTAATATTATTGTTGTCGAAAGACATTTTGCACAATATTATGCATCCAACATTGTGGAAATGGATTAACCCAGTGCACAAAGCAAGCGTCTATGAGGTGTCCGGAGTTAATGCGGCACAGTTCTATATGTTTAAACTGGAGTTGGACCCACAGCAGTATGATAAATCTGGATGTTATTGAATTATTACACAAGGTAAAATTCATATAGGGTTTTATGACTGTGGTGGCGATGCTCATGACTGTTAAGTTAAATAGTGTGTTTAAATGTCGATTATCAGAAGCTAAACTGTGTATCCAAAAACATTGCAGCTCTGCTTAGCGTTTAGATTTGCCATGATACTCATTCTGTGTCGTCCACCTCGCTCGCAAGAAAAGAAAAATGGCTGCTCTTCCGCAATGTAGTTGCCACTTCTTTGGTGGAGAAAATTGTGTAAGGCGATATTATTCCTGCTTGAAGACACATTTTCTGACATATGCAGCTCACAAAACAATTACTTTGTTAATTAAATTTTAACACTTGATTGGTGGGCAGGGAATCCAGGGACATAGATATCGATATCAATGAATAGAGACAGGTGTCCTAAAATTAATGTCTATTTTGCTTGGATTACTTGCGCATGTGTGTTGAGCAAGAGAGTCAAAATGTCTTGTATATCTCTTCGAATGAAAATAAATGTATCTTCAGTAGGTATAGCGTGTGTCCCATGTTTCCACATTCCAATCACTTGCTAAAATGGCACAGCTGAGTTTTTCCATCTTCCATGCCACTCTAATTATACACTCACACACATACCTTTACTTCCAGCCAGATGTTTCTGTTGATGGATAAATTACAATGTGTAACATCACACGGATATGACTTGACAGTGGCTTACACCGTATTGTCTTTCTTGTTTGCCGTTTAGGAAATTGCTGTCCTGAAGGATGTTCGGGTTTTGCAGTTTATCCCACTTGAGCTGGTGAAGCCTTTCAAATCCAACTTCCCCATCCGCCTGGCTCAGAGTCGAGCTGAGATGCTCGAAAGTCTCCTGGAGGAGCTGGGCACAGAGAACTCTGGATTCACCCTGGAGAATGTAATGATGGTAAAGGACTTAAATTGATCGATTGAATGTCTTTTTTGCTGTACACGGACAACCTTTTAGAAGGCTCTCAATGAAATACGTGTAAAAACCAAATTTTAACCCCAGTGACTTATTACAGTACTTTACAAGAGGTTTTCTACTATACTAAAAAAAAAAAAAAAGACATTCTAATTATCTTAATAAGATTATGATACACCATTGTAATCTGTAATTTTATTTCATTAAATTTCACTAAAACATTTTCTTTACCAATTGTCTCAAATAAATCAAATGGTTCTACTTTCTTATAGTGAGGTACGCGGTTTTAGTTCAAATATTATTCCTTGTCTGATTTAGGGCTATTCTTATACATTTGCTATATGCCTTACAGGACATTAAAAAACAGGATTTGTCATTGAAATTGGATTGCTAAACTTGTTTTCTGATTTTGAAGTTGTTTTGGAAAAGTAACCTCTTTTTCGAATGCAAAATGAGTACGAGGCCAAGTTTGTACTATTTCTATTACAGTGGGCGCCCACATATTTGCGGTTCGACATCTGTAGTTTCACCTATTCACAGATTTAAAAAAAAAAAGGGGGGGGGGGTGATGGGACTTACACCCGTTTTTCGTGGTAACCGCTTATTGAAGGTATTTTACCACTTATTCACGCTTTTAGGAAAAAGAAAACAAAATTCAAGGCAACTTCGCAGATTTCCGCTATTCCTCGATCGGCCGGTCCCTAACCCCCACGATTACCAGAGCTCCACTGTATTCACATCATTTACATGAATAAAATCTTTGGGATCAGACTGTGTTAATTTTTCTAATTTTTACAAAACCTTTTCCACAACTGAGTGAGTTGTAAATAGGCTTCACACGATCAGGATTTTTGGGGCCGATCACCGATCAGCGAGTTGAAAAAAACGATCACCGATCCGATCACAAGATGGAGGAATGTGTCTATTTCAATTACCTGTTCATTTACTGTATATACTTGTGTACTTAATTGCGCAAAAAAAATATATTAACAATAAATAATATATCTTTGTTCATCTATTTAAACCAGTGAGGCATAGCGACAGACAGAACAAATGATAAATGGTCTTCTGTTAGATGGCAGGAAGTACATACAGTAATTAATGTATCCACTTTTTGTGACATTTTTGTTTGGTGGTGTTCCGTAAGATTTTTCAATTGTAAATATGTTCCTTGGCTCCATAAAGGTTGGAAATCACTGCTCTAGTCAGATTGTGTATTCTAATCAGTCAGGCCAAACCAACATTACAACATGACAGAAATAATGGGTGCTAACTTACTGTAATTCAATTACTTTATTTTTAATTAAATTACTTCACCCACACTGAAACATGAGCGCATGATTCGGCAGAACGGTGGCATGTTTACGTCCAACTGTTCGTGGTACCACTAGCTTGCTAGGCTACATAGCGTTTTGTTGCCTGCTTGCGAGCCGTATCATATTAAAAGTATGTGAAAATACCTCAAGCAAGCCTTAAACGAACGTCCTCTCCTCTCGTGAACACCGGTGACCACCAACACACGTTTGTCCCCATTTTGTCCTTTTAATACAAAGTCGGTGCGTGCTACTCTTGTTGTCGTCGCCATGGTAATGGGTGTCTCTGGTCGCATTTGAGTTTACAAGATAAAGCCCAATGATCGTAAAAAACATGATGCAGTGGTATCGAAATACAAGATTTTATTGCAGTAGTCCGACATCGTGCAATTGTGAAAGAGCAAATTTGTCTTGGTAGTCTGATCCGGGCATTACGCGTTGTCTGTCTCAGACGTGTTGTCTATTCCACACTGCCAACATGTTTTTTTTTTTAATAACTTTATTGGCCGTCAGATATTTCCAATACTACGTCAAAAGACGCGCGACAAGGCTAAAAATAAACTAGCTTTTGGATTCAAATCTACTGTGCACGATGACGACGCGGAGTAAATGTCTTTTGCAGAGCCCATCAATGACGTCATTGATCGTATTGGCGAATTATGACATTAAAGCTGATCAGATGATCAGCATAAAATGCTAAATATCGGCTAATACCGATCAGCCCGATGAAATCAGTGTAAAGTCTAGTTGTAAAGTAGCTGCTGATGTTCGAAGCCATATGCAATCTGCAAAATCTAATTAAATTGGCAAAATATTCTTTCGTGTTGACATCTATCCTGCTTATTCTCCATTTATTTTGGCTCAGTTGCAGTGACTAACTGAAAAGGGAAGCACACGCCGTGTTTTTGCTGAGGTCACCTACTTTAGCCAAACTGACTGTCCCTAAGATCCAGTCATTTTCTTCCCCCAAGCTTTCAGCAATGACCTAATATCCATGTGAAAACTATCCACATGTTGACCAGGGTGGACAAGTCAATGCTTGTCCGTTCTGTTTACTTTATCACCCTTCACCCCTTTTAGGACTCTCCCTGAATCCTTTATCAGTGAGGGCAAATTGTTAGGTTTTCCATTCAGGTGGTCCTCAATGCTTGTTTGCACATGCTTGCTCTTTGTGTGGAACGCCTCCCACATTTGCTTGGGAAACATTACCAGTCATGATTGAGACGTGACATGGGGAGTAGGGGGGGCTTTTCTTTGCTCGTGTAACATTAAACAGTTCAGCAAGAAACTTGCATACATGGTTTGCGGTAAGGTTCAATCTTTTTCACAGCAATTAGATTTATTATAGCTACACCAGAAACATACTGGACATACGTACAACCCATTGAAGTCCGTCTGTATGGTATAATGACTGTCTGTCATTTTTCCCTACTCTCTTTATTAGAATACTTAATAAAAAACACTACATACATAGGTATATTTGTATAAGCTGCAGAGAAATGTTGTTTGACACTTTGCATTTTAAGTTTGCAAGTTAACTATTATCTAAAAATTATACACCTTTATGGTAAAAGCTGAAGTGAAGGATAGCTCAATGAAACTTACGCCTCTAAAACAAAATGGAACGGAATCCTCGTTAATGTCATTGTTAGTGTAAAATAACTACTTTGAAAAAGGTCAGTAAGACAAAAAACATTTGGCTTTTGCTCAGCAACTTAAGGTAACAAACAAACAAACGTACAATATGCACATGCAGCTAAAACTTGAATTGATACAGTAAACGTTAACTGTGTGATATCATGTGACAAATTTTTTTGATAGCCCAAGAGTGTGTTAAGACAGGGGACGGTTTGAACATGTTTCCTTTTCCCGCTGCTGTTACCTGGGTGCTCTGCCTGGTGAAATTCTGTCAGGACTCAGCTTAGGGGCCCACTACGGAAAAAAGTATGAGAATTGGGAAAGGGCGGGTGGGATCAGTTCAGTGTCGTTGCCGAGGTGTCCTTGAGCAAGCCGCAGAACCCGTCCGTAATTGCTTGGGAGCATTTATTGTGTATACACCTCTCTCCCTTAATGCGCCATGTTACCGGTCTGTTTGTGTGTGTTATAACAAGTTTTAAAGTTTAAATTTGTTTAAACCTGACTTGTAGAATTTATTCGTATTCTTCTCTTTGTAAATTAAATTGCGCTAAGTTGTCTGTCGAGACAACAGAATTTAGTAAGTTTTGGTGGCCTTCGTGCTTTTGTGTTTTTAAATCTGTTTTTGGATTTAAAAAAAAATAAAAAATTCTCTGCCAAAGTGGCAAAAATTATTCTGTCATTAAAAATAAAAGTGATTAGCACATTTGCCTCGCAGTCAGAAGATCCATCTTCAAATCTCAATTGATACATTCTGTGTGGAATTTGCACACTCTCCCCGTGGTTGTGTGGGATTTCTCTCTGGTGTGAATGTGAGCATGAATAGTTTTTATTATGTACCCTGCAAAACCTGGAGACCAGTCCAGTTCTGGATGGACGTTTTTATGATTAAGCAACTGATGGTATCGTGGCTTACTTGCCGAACTTAAGCCTGTGTGTGTTCAGTTTCCATCCAATGAATGAATGTACGTTATGATTATGATTATGATTATGGTGTGAATGGTTGCCTCTCTCTATATGTGTTCCCTGTGATTGACTGGCAACCAGTCCAGTGTGGAGTCTGCCTTAAGCCCAAAGTCAGCTGCAATGTATTCCAAGCTTCCTGAAACCCTGAACAGAATAAGGGTAATTAGAAAATGACTGAATGTTTTATTATTGTCAATGGCATCAATATGCTCCCCTAAAAAATTTATCAAGTCTTGGGACAAAATTCTTAATCACTTATTTAATCAGCCCATTTTCTTACCGAGACACAATTCTATATTTCTGACATTGTGGGAACAGGCTTTTTTTTCCTGCTTGAACTTGAATAGAGATTGTGGGCCAGACACTCTCCCAGGTTGCAGAACATCAATGTACATCAATAATAAAAAAAAAACTGATTTATCTCTTTCAGTTTTGTACCGCAGCGCTGGAGCACGGTGCGTCCGCGGTTCGAGAGGTGGCACTGCGCATCATCATGTCCATGTACAAGCAGCACAGTTCGGCTGTCCTCAGCTACCTTCCAACGCGTAATGCTTCTCGCAACAACTTCCTTTACAAAACCTTATTTGATGGCTTTTCCAAGGTCGACGGACAAATGGTGGCGACTCAGGTAAGACTTTTTATCTTTTTTTACTTATATAAGTAAAATATGATGCATGGAACATGAAATTGTTGCATGATATCGGACTTTTTCACAATATGCTGTTTGTGATAACTTGGTTATTTTTCGTCAAACTGCTGACCCAAGAGTGTGGCCATGTTTTTTTTGTTGTTTTTTTTAAATATATATTATAATCAATGAGGAGCAACGCCCCATCACCAGACATTTTCAAACTCAAACTCAAAACTCACCTGCTTCATTCAGTTTTCGATGTATGTATCTTTTGTATGTATCTTTTGTTCTGTGTTTTGTTTGTTTGTGTGTGTAAAGCGACCTTGAGTTGTGTGAAAGGTGCTATATGAATCAGTTATTATTATTATTAGCTTGGAAGTGAACAATGGGGCTGTTTCACCCGAAGGATGGACGGGTTTTCAGATGGCACCATAGAAATGTCTTTTTTTTAATTTTATGCTGCAGAGAAAAAAGGAAGATTGTAACTTTTCTAAATTCCCCGACTTAAGCCAGGATCAATGCTAGTTTTTATGGTTAGAAATTATGGTGGAAAATAAGTATTTGGACACCTACAAACAAGCAAGATTTCTGGCTCTCACAGACCTGTAACTTCTTCTTTAAGAGGCTCCTCTGTCCTCCACTCGTTACCTGTATTAATGGCACCTGTTTGGACTCATCAGTATAAAAGACACCTGTCCACAACCTCTAAACAGTCACACTCCAAACTCCACTATGGCCAAGACCAAAGATCTGTCAAAGGACACCAGAAACAAAATTGTGGACCTGCACCAGGCTGGGAAGGCTGAATCTGCAATAGGTAAGCAGCTTGGTGTGAAGAAATCCACTGTGGGAGAAATTATTAGAAAATGGAAGTCATACAAAACCACTGATAATCTCCGTCGATCTGGGGCTCCACGCATGATCTCACCCCATGGGGCTCAAAATGATCACAAGAACGGTGAGCAAAAATCCTAGAACCACACAGGGGGGACCTAGTGAATGACCTGCAGAGAGCTGGGACCAAAGTAACAAAGGCTACCATCAGTAACACACTACGCCGCCAGGGACTCAAATCCTGCAGTACCAGACGTGTTCCCCTGCTTAAGCCAGTACAGTACAGGCCCGTCTGAAGTTTGCTAGAGAGCATTTGGATGATCCAGAAGAGGATTTGGACAATGTCATATGGTCAGTTGAAGCCAAAATATAACTTTTTGGTAAAAACTCTACTTGTTGGGTTTGGAGAAGAAAGAATGCTGAGTTGGATCCAAAGAACACCATACCCACTGTAAATCATGGGGGTGGAAACATCATGCTTTGGGGCTGTTTTTCTGCAAAGGGACCAGGACGACTGATCCGTGTAAAGGAAAGAATGAATGGGGCCAAGTATCGTGAGATTTTGAGTGAAAACCTCCTTCCATCAGCAAGGGCATTGAAGATGAAACGTGGTTGGATCTTTCACCATGACAATGATCCATGATGGGCAACGAGGGAGTGGCTTCGTAAGAAGCATTTCAAGGTTCTGGAGTTGCCTACCCATTCTCCAGATCTCAACCCCATAGAAAATCTTTGGAGGGAGTTGAAAGTCTGTGTTGCCCAGCGACAGTCCCAAAACATCACTGCTCTCGAGGAGCTCTGCATGGAGGAATGGGCCAAAATACCAGCAACAGTGTGTGAAACACTTGTGAACATTTGACCTCTGTCATTGCCAACAAAGGGCATATAACAAAGTATTGATATGAACTTTTGTTATTGACAAAATACTTATTTTCCGCCATAATTTGTAAATAAATTCTTAAAAATCAGACGTGATTTTCTGTTTTTTTCTCTCTCAAAGGTGAGGTATACCTATAATGAAAATTACAGGCCTCTCTCATCTTTTTAAGTGGGAGAACTTGCAAAAATGGTGGTTGACTAAATACGTTTTTGCCCCACTGTACAAGTTGGCTTTTATTGTATGACTGGCATGCATGAAGAATTTACTGTAATGCTTGTGAGTCACCAAGCGACGAAGCTTATTTTTTACCATTACCTAATTGGCACACTGTTGCGCCTCAGTTATATACGTCAGTAGTACAACCTTGCTGCTCCAACAGTCTGCAAAACCTTAAGATGGTAGGACATGTCAGGTCGCACTGCTTGTAATGCAAGTAAAAGTAAACACAGATGATGAATGATGTATTGACGTTGTTATTAATTCATCCGGCCTATGAAGGGCGGTGGTCCAAGGGATGGGCAGGGGGAGAAGGAGGAGGGGATCCACTCTCTGCAAAAGCAGCTGCCTGCCATGAAGGAGTTAACAGTAGGTGGAGTTGTCATCACACCTCAATTACATGACACCTTGTGAAGGCCTCTCAACATTTATAACGTCACTTGACTCTTGTACAAATAATTGTGGCACTTTGGGACAAGGACACCTTCTATTGTCAAGCAACAATTTGAATGTTTGTGTCGTCATCTTTTGGACTGTGACTCTCTATTCACGCGTGTGTGTTTTGTTCAAGGAGAGGGACAGTAAAAGTACCAAAGGACAAATGGCCAAGAAAGAAGTTCCTAAAGTTGGGAGAGGGTCTCAAAAGGCTGGTAAACAAAGTATGTGCATGCAGAACCAAATCAGCTTAATGCCTTCCAACGGTTTATTTTTGGTCTTGAGGGTGGTTACAATGTACCCGTAATCTTTTGTAACTTCAAGGACAAATGATGATGGCCTCGAGCATTACCTGTTCGTTGTGGATTGCTATCACAACTTAAGGAGTTGAAAAGGTCATCATTGCTAACATTTGGCAAAGCCTATCCAAGTTTAGCTCTCTTGCCCTAATCCGTTTTTTTTGTGTGTTTCGTTTTGCCCAGCAACCTTTGAAACCCATGTAACTTAACACCTCAGCACCCAATGAAGTTCCATTTGAAGTCCCGAAATTGAACTTTATAGTTGTATCAATCATGAAGCACCTACTATTTTACATTTTACTCAACTTCATTTATAGAGCACTTAAAAAAAAAAATCATTTGATAAAACAAAGTACAGTACATAAATAAAAATCGAACAAAAGATGATAACTAAATAATAAATAAAATATTATTACAACCCCAATTCCAATGAAGTTGGGACGTTGGGTTAAACATTAATACAAACAGAATGCAATGATTTGCAAATCATGTTCGACCTATATTTAATTGAATGCACTACAAAGATAAGATATTTAATGTTCAAACTGATAAACCTTATTGTTTTTAGCAAATAATCATTAACATAGAATTCTATGGATGCAACACGTTCCAAAAAAGCTGGGACAGGGTCATATTTACCACTGTGTTACATCACCTTTTCTGGTGCCTTCACAGATGTGTAAGTTACCCATGCCATTGGCACTAACACAGCCTCATACCATCACAGATGCTGGCTTTTGAACTTTGCGTCCATAACAGTCCGGATGGTTCTTTTCCTCTTTGGCCCGGGCCAAAGGACACGACGTCCACAATTTCCCAAAACAATTTGAAATGTGGACTCGTCGGACCGCAGAACACTTTTCCACTTTGCATCGGTCCATCTTAGATGAGCTCGGGCCCAGAGAAGCCGGCGGCGTTTCTGGGTTGTTGATAAATGGCTTTTGCTTTGCATAGTAGAGTTTCAAGTTGCACTTACGGATGTAGCGCCGAACTGTATTTACTGACATTGGTTTTCTGAAGTGTTCCTAAGCCCATGTGGTGATATCTTTTACACATTGATGTCTGTTTTTTATTGAGTGCCGCCTGAGGGATCGAAGGTCACGGGCATTCATTGTTGGTTTTGGGCCTTGCCGCTTACATACAGTGATTTCTCCAGATTCTCTGAACCTTTTGATGATTTTATAGTCTGTAGATGATGAACTCCCTAAATTCCTTTGCAATTGTACGTTGAGGAACATTGTCCTTGAACCTTTTGACTATTTTCTCACGCACTTGTTCACAAAGAGGTGAACCTCGCCCCATCTTTGCTTGTGAATGACTGAGCAATTCAGAGAAGCTCCTTTTATACCCAATCATGGCACCCAAACAGGTGTATCATGAGCATTCTTTTTTGCCACCTGTCCCAGCTTTTTTGGAACGTGTTGCAGCCATAAAATCCCAAGTTAATGATTATTTGCTAAAAACAATAAAGTTCATCAGTTTGAAAATGAAATATCTTGTCTTTGTAGTGTATTCAATTAAATATAGGTTGAACATGATTTGCAAATCATTGTATTCTGTTTTTATTTACGTTTAACACAACGTCCCAACTTCATTGGAATTGGGGTTGCACATAAAACCCACCAAGGCAGCAAAATATAAAAACTCTTGTATTTTACATTGTTTAAAAGTTACATCTGTTGTGACAGATTTCATCTTATTTTTTTGCAGTTCTCAAATTGCCTCCGAACAAGACAACACGCACAGTAGAGGTCCACCAATCTGTCACATATCTGGATAAGTAAGTGACTTCATTAAGGCATGTTGAGCTAACTACTATTGACATTTTATTTCATGTATAGTAGATGCTCCAGATTTGTGACCGTTTTAGTCGATTATTGTTTTTCATTCCACTTTTTTTTTCAGCTTGTGTATATTCTGCGGTAAAACCGATGATTCTTTCACCGACGATGGATTAGACCTTCACTATTGGAAGCACTGTCCAATGCTGAGACGCTGTGATGAATGCAGACAGGTAAACTGCCTCATCAGCAAAAAGTTGTCATTCTTCTAATGGAACGTTCCTGCATACTCTTCTGTGTTGTGTTCACAGGTAGTGGAGATCGCGGGCTTTACAGAGCACCTACTAAATGAATGTGAAAGTAGAGCCAAGTTCAGCCAGTGCCAGCGCTGTTCAGAGGCAGTGGCCACTGAAGATCTGACTAGACACGTCCAGGGTACCACTTGCAAACGTGAGTTTCCCAGTAAACATTTGCATGACTGATCGACTGGATGAGGTGATTAAACCTCAGAGCTCTTAGACAGACGTGCTAAGCACTTGTCCATTGTGCTTCAATATTACAACAAACTATAAAACGAAGCAGACAAACACATTTCTAAATTTGGCAAAAAGCTCTGCTTTATTGCTACCGAAATAAAACTCGTACTATGGAAAACCGGTGATCTGAAACACCAACCATGTGTCAGTATTAATAATTGACAAGTTTGAGTCTTTTGTGTTGCTTTAAAGTTCGACTTAAAAGACCATTATGCTTGATTTGGAGATCGGATATTCTTTAATGCGACCCAATGAATGACATCCATTGTTGAAACAATGCCTATTTTTAAAACGTCTGTCTTTCATACCACATTTTCATTTCCTCTCCAGTCTTTTAGGGATGTCCTCTTTACCTGTACGGTAGCTTAAAGGTGTCCCATTTCTGTCTCAGCCCCCATCTCAGGTAAACACTCCAGCCACTGCCCTTTGTGTCACACCAACTTTTTGCCGGGAGAAGAGGTAAGATTCTGAACATCAGTGAGCAAGCTAAACCAACTGTGTTACCACAGCCCTTTAAACCTTTGATTGGATTCTTTAACGTTTTGTGATTTTTAGTGGGAAGGCCTGAACTATGTCACTCACAAACCTTTTATTTGGTTTATGCTAATGCAAACAAATAAAATAATTCTTACTATTAGCAAGGGCCTCCTATCCAAAGACAAACCAGGGCCTTTCACAGAACCTGGGCTTGGATTTCAATCTGTGAGACGTCCCCCTTTACCCTGAAACCAACACAGAAGCTAATGAGTGTGTAGTGTAAAAGATCAAAGAGGTGTGGAGGTAAAACACTGCTATTGCCGACCCCTTTAAAGACTTCAAAAGAGGAGACGTCTTTGTACCTTGAGGTTGTTGTTCTTCTCGAGATGAAGTAATTGCAAAAGCAGGCCAGAAGAGCCCCATCTTTAATGGCGTTCATTAAAAGAAGCATGCATGGAAGGGAAAGGAGGCTTGATTTTGTGCTAGTCGATGCAAGGATGCCACAAATATACACCAGACCCTAATTAGAGGAAAACTATTGATTATTTAAATAATATACAGTAGTACAGGAGTAGTGTATGTGTGTAGTTAACCCTTTGTATGCTCTCTGCGATAAAGTCTCGCCAAATTTGCTGAGGTTGTGTGTGTCATCACTGCATAATTTTTTTTTTTTGTCTTTCCCAATTGCACTAACTCGGCTGTGTTCGACTTTAAAGGGTAGTTTTTTGTTACATTCATAAAATAGTGGGAAATCAGAAAACATCTCCTTTGTTATTCCTTTTTTTCTTTATATTTAAAGAATTGTGAATTAGTTACCAGGTTTTCTGTTAAACACAGCAACAGCTGTGTCTTTGGATTAAAACGTCTGAGCCCCAATCTGTTATCCAGCGCTTTTTTTTTTTTTTTTTTTTTTTTTATCAATTGGTGATTTTGCCCATCAGCCATTATCATAGAGTGCATACAAGCACATAATGTTCAAGGAGACGTGACACAAATGGATTGTATATAAACGTACTCCGCTCTGATTTCATCAAAAATCAAGACATGACATGTAATTTCTTCGTGCAAACACACCCTTCAAAATTGCTGAGGGGGAAAAAAACATTACCAGAAAGTCACGCTCTGGCTGCCAGAGCCCTGAACAGGATGCCATGAAAGGCTGCAGTGTTGTAGAGGGAAGGAGGGCCGCCATTCCGCCGTTGACTGGGCCTACAGTTGCCCGTGCCCGTCACAGATAAAAGGCGCTTCCAGGGCATGACTGAACTTACTGAGCTACTTTTGTACCTGTTGCAGGCCTGGAAGGCTCACCTCACGGGTAGGGAGGGCTGCAAACAAAACTCACGCAGGACCGCGGTGTCCCAGAGAACCCAGCCAGCACAAGGTGAAGCATTCATATCCCCTTGTCCACACATCCACCAGCACAGCACCCTTTTGAGAGAGCATTACTAAGTGCAACTTTTCCCAATTTGGCTTCCTAACCTTGTGACAGAATGTACTTTGCTGGATATCAGGATGTATATTTATTTTATTATTTGAATCATTTTTTTATGACAGTTCCTCGACTCCTTTAGAGCTACAATATCTGCAATAGCTGTTAACTTTTACAAACACAGAAATGCAAACATGACATGTGTTTACTCCTCAGGATGTACCTCGGTGAAAGCAGAGCTGGACGACGCACACTAGTAGTGAATACTGCTGCTACTTTTACACTTAATGGTCATTTTTTATTTGATTCTCAAACCCGCTTAAGCTAAAGACTCCAATTATATTATCGTTTGTCAATCGTGACACAATATAAACTCACCCGGGACCCATTTTGGGAGGGGGGGACCAGGGTGCTGACGAAACCAATCGTTGAAGGGGGGGGCGGGTTGTGCTGAGATAAGTTTTCCGTTAAATACATTATAATGAGGACATCACTGCCTGGCTGGCTGTGCATTAGGAATGAAACGCCTAACTGATGCTAGGCTCTATGTGACTGACTGGGCAGCAAATGTATGGCACCCCTGCTAGTCACTAAAACATTTGAATAAACATGCCCCATGTTACTTGACAAACTCATTTGTAATTGCACATTTGCACATGAAGTTATTTAACCAATAATACAATACATTATAGCCATATGTACAACAATCCCCAGCAGCCGGATTGGACCACAGGACATTCTGATTATGGCCTGCGTGCCGTACGTTTGACACCGCTGCTTTAAATGTTATGGGTGCTGCTTTCAGAATGACAGTGTCATCACTATCATCTTTTTGCTTATGAGCAAGTTTACCTGTCTGCAATTCATTACACTTTCAATGTTATGGAGGCTGCTTTGTTCTGGTGATAAATAGACCACACGACGGGGTCTTTCATCGCCGTCGAATGTCTCACAAGTGACGGTTCTCTCTTTCCAGGTACGTCTGTTGCTAGCACAAAGGTCACACACACGTGGTCGGCGGGCACTCGAGGTAGAGCCAAGCCTTTGGGAAGAGGCAGTCACATCCCACCTCTGGCACCCCTCGCTCGAGGACATACACCAGGGAAGCGGTGATTGTTGAAGAAGAGACTTCACTTTGTCACTATGGAGGATCAACAGTAAACACCAACCATGTGTCAGTATTCCTGCCACCCTACAATACAGATGCCATGGTCTTTCGTAAAAGAGATTCTAAGCCATGTGATTTGAATACGTATCAGTTCCTCTCATTTGGGATTATAATAAGTTTAGCTTTGCAACTTTTACTCAATTCAAATTGGTAATGTACCTAAATGTGGATCGGACTTCCTCGCTGTTGCTCTCGTGAGAACGTAATGCTGAATTTAACACAAAATAATTCATACCCTGGCCGAATTTTGAGTTTTTATTTGTTTAAAATGTATCTTTTAGGTGGTACTGACACAAGGACCTGGCAAAATACTAAGAAGCTCTGTTAGATTACAATATTCATATCGCTGATTTTATCCAACAGCTTTGCAGAAACAATGTTTTGCCCCATTCTAACATGATCTTGATAACTTCTACCATAAAATAGGGCGCTCCAGTAAACTAAAGAAAAAATAGGCCTGTATTAATAAAGGTTATGATAACTTGGTAACATTTACCTTTTTTGTCAGCATTTTTAATTTATACAATTATAAATATATTTGCCCAATTTCTTTTTTTCCCAACTTTTTTTTTTTATCGTTTCCAGCCCGCAGGTACCCATTTAGCAATTGAAAGATTGACTCTAACTTATCATATGACCAAGGTCTGAATCGTTTTGGCCAACAAAATATATTTGTTTCTAATCAGACTGCACAGCACTGTCTGTGCTGTGGACGATGCAAAATCTCCGTAATCAATGAGGTGTATGCAAAGTATTTATTTATTTTTTTGTATACCACACCCATGTAAGATGAAAACAAGAAAAAGAGTGATGAGAGCAGTAGGGAAGATTAAAATATATGTAGGAAAAAAAGAGTAAGTTGCGAGCTATACCTAATAAGCAGAAGACTAGATTCAAGACAGATAGAGAGTTGAGTGCGTTACGCTGCTGAAGTGTCCGGCATATGGCAAATAGAACCATTCGTGTCCGAGATAACCCCTGATGACATCACCGCGGGTTATTTTGTCAGATCTGACAGCTCTCCCAAGAGAGACATGCTATCATACAGCTGTTGATATATGTCCGGTGGCGTTCCATAGTCAGTGACTGTTGTCTTGCCAGATGAGATGCGCACTTTAGCAACTCTGCACCATTGCTAAAGCTTTCGGTAGTGCGAATGTAAAGGTTATTTGACTTTCCGTAGGTGTGTGTATGTAAGTATGTAATCATGGTCATGTACGTTTTTGGACTATGTACGTCATCAGTGACAATGACAACTTTTTTTTTTCCTGCAAAAAAGTACCAGCATTTCATGAAATAAATATAACAATGGTTTTGATGTTATTACCAAATAGGTTTTCTTTATTCATCAATCAAACTAGTCGCTTTTAACAGAGATGAACAGAGACCTTTAGTTTTTATTTACACTGTAATAAAACAAATAAAAACAAAATCCACAGATTTTCAGACAGTTTTGGTTTCCTTTTACCCCGATTTGGTTGATGTTGTTGCACAATAAAACTTGGCAATATGTTGGTAATGTAAGGCACGGACATCCATCGCGCATTCAACACTTGATCCATGAGGCTTAAATTTGAAATGGCACTTAGAATTGCACTGTAGACCTGTATGATAGTGGTTTCCCAAAAGTGAAAAGGACTCCGGAGTGGACAGATGACTGTTTAAAAAAAAAAAAAAAAAAAAGGCCTGATATTTCAACATAATCAAGTCCTCTACTTTCCTTCATGGATTTTTGCATTGAAATGTCATACAGAGGTCCTCCGTGCACAAACCAGTTCGTCGTGGTGCACCAGGCTCCACATCTTGAGGAGTTCCTGGGCGCTCAGTTTATGCACCACGATGAGGTTCTTGTAAAAGCACGGCTCGCTGTTCATGGGGCTCACCCGGCGCCTGGTGATGCCGAAGGTCCTGAAGCCAGAGTGCATCTCCGGGCTCACACGGAGGCTCTGCAGGCACATGCCCAAAAAGACGTCGTCAATGGGGTACAGCTCCATGTCCTCGGAGACCACGAAGAGTCTCCTGGCCACCATTGAGGACATGAGGAACCCCCCTCCACCCACATAAGGAGGGTATGGCTTATCAAAGAGCTCCCTGGGGATGTAGTATTTACTCTGTCTGTTCCGGATGGGAATGGCCTTGGAAATGGTGTCCCCCACAAACAGGGTGGTCTCGCTGTGCACCTCCACTTTGAAGGCGATGAGGTCCAGCAGGTTCTTGGTGTTCACAAACACATCGTCGTCCCCTTTGAATATAAACTGCACGCCCGCGCAGTAGATGTCGAACCATTTGAGAAAGTTGACCTCTTTCAGAGTCAAGTTGAAGAAGGTGTCCATGAAATCCCACTGCAGGATGTCCCCGTAGATCTGGTCCTCGTATTGGATCAGCTTCTGCAGGTTCTTGGCATCTTTGCCAACGGAAGGACTCCCCAAAAGAAAGAGGGTCTTTACGGTCTTCCCTTCCGCTGTGTGCTCCCTGCCCCAGGTTTTACGCACCGCCTCGCGCCGATCGTGGTGCTCAATGACGGACTTGACCACCATAAGGAGGTGCACCCCTCCGTCAGTGGCCGTGCACTTCTCCGGGTGATCGATGAGCATCGGGAAGTACCTGCAGTGGCGGTGCAGGACGAACTGGTGAAACCTCGGGTCCAGCCTCCGGAACAAGTCCTTTGTTTTCACCGCAGCGTCCTCGCTGCAGTTCAGCACCTGCACGTCCCAGAACGGAGCGCTTCGGTTGGAAAGCCGCTGCGCGCCCGGAACCGTCGGGTGGTTATGGCTCATAGATGTCTGCTTGCTGTCCTCCTTCTTGGACGAAAAACACTCCCCGCACCAACCGGCGTGCCTCCTATACGTGCCCATGTTGTCCTTCTCGGGAACTTTGAGCTTGTGGAGCAAGAGAAGGGAGGCGAAGAACAGGGAGAGGCTCAGCAGGGACTTCAGCAGACCCAGACGGTTTCTCCGGAGAAGCTGCTCCATGGTGCTCAGTGCGATGGACCGCGGCTCTCCGAGGCTTCCCCTTGCGCCACCATCGTGATGTTTTCCTCAACTTTGCGTCTCCCGTCTCCAGCACGCCTTCTCTCGCGGTCCCCCGCGGGCCCTGTGCCGCCGGATAACAGAATGCGCTGACACCGTGGCCCCGGGGCTCTTCTGGGCCATGCTGGCGCTGAAGTGGGGACGCAGGTCGGCTTCCGAGAGCGGTGGAAATACGCAGCGAGGCACGTACGATGGACCCCGGACTTGTTTGTGACTGCGAACACGGGCGCGCGCGCAGACCCACCCCCGGTTTTACTCAACTCTCCTCCTCCAAACATCCTCCCACTCCTCACCGTCATTTTTTTTTTTTTTTGGTAACAGGTGTCAACTGTACGTGTGATGGAAACCCAAGGGGAAATCTACACGTGGTATATTTGGACTTCTTTTGGATTCGAGTGGAGTTAACAGATCTTCTAATGGCTTAAACGGTTCACTTGAAATGCTACAGTGGCAATTTTGGCAATTTGTACATATCTGTAAGTGCCTGTGTTCATCGTTGTCGCTCTGCATCTTTCGCGCAATTCATTTCGATTTGATAAGTATGAGTGCACTATTGCACACTTAGATATAGATGTATATTTGCTCACGACTTTCTGTACATTTGTGTATGTGTCCTAAATGTATATATTTTTTAACGACAATATAGGGACGAGAGTGACTCCAACTACCGACGACAAATTCCTAGTATGTTATAACATACTTGTTTTATTATATATATATTTTTTATTATAGCTGATTATTATAGCAAGTTTCCCGTATTTTCACATTTATACTTGAATTAGCTGTCTGTATCGGACAGGAAACGCTACATCCAGCTACGAGAACTGTGCCTTGTTTCATTGTAAAGAATAAAAACACACGAGTTGTTTTTCAGCAAGTAAAATTCGTTGCCTTTAATAAATTACAAACAAAATGTAATTCCAACAGAAATGTTTTATCCATGCGCCATCAATGGGTCTGACCAGGCTCTATTGGATTTACCTCTGGCGCCCTCTAGCGGACATGATGGTAAATTACAACCAGGAACGTTAATGCGTCTGTACAAGTCGAGTGCGGACGCTCTCAGACAAGTCAGAATCATATTTATTGGACAAGTATGTCAAAAACACCGCTCTAGTACAACAACATACAAACATTGCGACCAAAAAAACAACTACTTTTGAGACATAAAAACACATTACGGAGAGTCATTGAGCAATGAAAGGTTACCGGTAATGTGGTAATGCTGATACAGTGACAATTGTGCAAATGACGCAGAGTCCTCAAGCAATTTATAGCAGTTTGAAGTGACTAATAGAGCGATAATCTGGTGCAGTGGAAATTGTGCAAATGGTGCAGATAGTTCTCAAGCACACGGGTGGCCAGTATTGGTCAACAACAGATATGCAAATAGTAATGTAGTAGTTGTCTCAGCAGAGATGTGCAAAAAAGTGACAGCATGTGACCATGGAATCGTAAGTCGACTGTTTAAGAAGTGGATGGCAAGAGGGAAGAAGTGTATAAGTTTGCGTTGATCGATAGCGCCTACCTGAGGGAAGGAGCTGGAAGAGGTGGTGAGCAGGATTTGAAGGGCCCAAGAGGATTTTGCATGTCATCTCTACAGTCTTGAGCGTGTTCAGATCCAGGTTGTGTCGGCCTTACCGAAGCTCCAGCCGCTCCACTTCCTGTCGATACGCAGACCCGTCACCGTCTTTGATGAGGCCGATGACTGCGGTGTCGTCTGCAAACTTCAGGAGTTTGACAGCCGGGCGCGTTGGGGTGCATTCGTTTGTGTAGAGAGAGAAAAGCAGCAGAGAGAGGACACATCCTTGGGGAACTTAGTCAAAAGAACAATGTTCATGTTTTTAACCCTTGTGTGGTTTTCCTATTTTTGTTCATCTGTGGCTCTTGTGGACCTGCTGCACCTTTAACAAATGTTGACTCCATCCCAATTACATTTACAAGCAATATATGCAGCATTTTTGGCTACTAGTTGCCCTTTATCTGTGTTTGATCCAGTTTATGTGTGCCTGTTTTCCTTTGTCTCTTCATAAAAAAAGTCATATCATAAAAAAGAAGTCAATGATAATCAAGATATGAGTGGGAGAATGTCAACACTTGAAAAACAAAGCTATTGATTTTTCTTTGTTTCCCCCCACACTTAAATTCACTAGATAGGGGTCGAGTGGGCTCAACATCCAGTATGCAATAGTGGTGCATGAGCCCCCTCTAGTGGTAGCAGAAGAATCACTGACCAAGTACAGTTTAACGTTTTAGTCCAATAATTTGCATTTAATCTTAAAAAACTGTTTTTGTTTTATTTAGGTAAACATTTTATTAAAATATGATGTGCATTACATTGCAATTAAATTGTTGAAGTACAGTATTTTAGATTTTATTTTCCTATATTTAAGAACATTGCTAATGTTTAAACTGTGTATAATGCTACAGTGGTTTACAATAATACCATATGATGATATAATATTTCTCGTTTTGGATTATGTTGGTTGTAATGTTCGTATTTTTTTTTTGGGAGGCGGGAGTTGGTATCATGCGTACGTGAGCGTGAGATTTCGTTTCCGGAAATGACGCCACGTTGGCATCGTCTGACGTCACGACGCTGCGACCCGAACGCGAACCCCTAGCAGCAGGATATACGCGCGAGGCAAGGCGTCGCCGAGGCTATACGAGGACAGCGACCAGAGGTAATGGTCGAAAAACAACAACAACAACAACAACATCAACGACGTCGTCAAATCGGGAAGACATCAGTCGTATGTAAAGCCAACGTCATAACCAGTCAAAATAGGAGAAGTGCCTCGAATCGACGATGCACAAGGTAAGTTTCTGGCTGGGATTGATGATTGACAGATGAAATCGATTCAGGTTACCGCTTCGCTCGTGTTACTGTTCGCTTGGAACGCCGTCACTGGAATTCAGCGCCACTTTAGGGAGCGTCTAAAACGACATTAAGTGAAGTTAAGCTATTATTGTTATTATTACGTTAAGCTTTTTAGACGGTAACCAACTTCAAATTGAAGTTCCGCTAGCTCGTACAGTTTTAGCTAGCGAACTAATTTCCGGACATTGAGTTGAAAACACAGGAGGGTGTTAAACCAGTGGTCAAGGAGGTACGTTCTTCACTTCACGTTGTTTTAAAAAAACAAACCAAACACTTTAATGTTAATAGTGTTGCTTGTGAGTTTTCTCATTCATCCAGGTAATTTCCTTCTCAGGGCATTGAATCGATCGGAACTGGACTGTTGTGTTTGTCTGAGAAAGACGGTTCACCTATCATCCGAGCAGGCTTCATTCATTCATGCAGTTACACTTACTGTCCTTTACCTAAACCTAATAACCCCCTGCAATTGATTATATATATATATATATTATGATTTTGAAGTCAAGGAAAAATTAGTGGCAAGCTCTTGCGGACCACATAAAATTACAGTAAGGGCCAGATCTGGCCTGTGGGCCTTGAGTTTAACACCAGTGGTCTACGGTATACAGTCATACCACAATCAGGACACTTAAAGACCGGTGCTTTAGAATGTTAAAACACTTGATGACAAAAGGTGAATAGGTGGTTAACGATGACTGATGGATGTTTTTTTATTATTGCAGATGCCCGGTCAACTCAACGATTTAAAGCACAAAAAGAGGAAGAACATCTCTGAGGCCACCCCCCCCCCAAAGGTTGGTTGACTTGGAACACGTCGCACTTAATGTTCCCATTGGCTCTGCTGTCAATAGTCTTCAATTGGAGGACTCATATTACAAAGCAGCTGTGACTCCTGAGGTTAAAAATAACATTTGGACTTTGTGATGTTCTTATATTAGAACAAGCTAAAGGGAGGCAAAGGGGAAAAAAAGAAGAAGAAAAAAGTCAATGTATGCTTCCTTTTGGCAAGATAAGTTAGTCAGACTAACTGACAAATGTTAAACGGCAGTTCAACAGCAGTGCAGGTTTGAGAATCTAAATTCTGAAAGTCTTTAAACGAGCGGACTAAATTGGGTAACCTGGATTATAATCTCCCGTCATAATGAAGCCAAACGTGATGGTGATGCTACTACATGCTGCATTCCAGGAAACCAGAAAGTCTTTCCAAACTGGAAGTTCGTTGAAAGTAAGATTTCTTATACTTGAAGTGGGAGCACATCAATGCAGCCATGGCGGGGCCCAGAGAGTGGCACTGAAAAAATAAAAATAAAACACTTCCTAAACTTCATTTACTGGTTTTATTACATATCACAATTGAACCAAACAAAATACAGTGGTGCCTTGATTTATGAGAGCCGCAACGCTGAGGTGATGACTGATTGCAGCAGCACTCAGAGCCTGATCTTGCAACTGGGTCACAGGGTTCCACCACAAGGAGGAAATGCATGAAAAGTCAGAAGACTCACTCGACAGCAGAGAGCAGCTCAGCGGGTGGCGCTGACAACAAAGTGGCCGGTGACGCAGGGCGAGCGTCTCGCATCAGCTGCGAGTGCCTCCAGTCCACAGGCAGGCGGCGATGCTCAGCATCTCCTCTGCTGGACGGACAGGAGGGAAAAGAGAACACGCTGAGGGCGGCCCTGTTGCTGGACACCTGCGCATGGTACGATGTGCAGGACAGGTCCGAGCCTGAGGACATGGATTGTGACGAAACGGACAAAAACATGTTCCCCGATGACGACAGCAACCAAATTCTTCCTGTGGAGCAGTTCTTTGGAAATCTGGATGCTGTACAGGTAAGCCATTGATGTGATTCATGTGTCCCTTCAAAAATATGTTGCCTTCATTACAAAAATAAGGTCTCTCGCCGGGCAGGATTTTCCTCAAAGAACATCAGCGACTTCCTCGCGTCACAAGAAGCAGCACAGGCGGCGGCATTACGTCGCTCGAGAGGACAGCGACGAGGATGAGGAGGAGGCGGGCCTCCCCCAAGGAGACAGCGGCGGCACTTTGTAAAGAGAGACTGCTCTGATGGACATTTCAGAACTCCAGAAGAAAAGTATTTCGTCCACTCAGCTGTGACAAGCGCCACGGTAATTTGAGCAATTTTGGTACTGCGGCTGACGTTCGAGGAAAGATCCAACTTTGACACGCGAGTATGGCGAGCCCAGCCTTTTCTTAGCGCTGTTGTAGCGGACGATCGGCCAACTAACCTCAAGACAAGCCAACGTTGCTTGGATAGCTTCAAAAGCCTGCTGACAATAGTTGCACCCGATGACATCCATGACATGAATTGAATCAACAATTCTGCCTTGACAAATATTTTACGAATGCTCAGTTATGATTGACACTGGTGCTAATTTAACAATGTTCATTATTATAAAACCGCGGTTTTATAAACAGTTTATCTTAGCGATTCCATGAGGGATGCAAAATAAGTGCAACATAAACATACAGTGGTTCCACATTCTTTAATGCATCCATTTTCATATTTTTGTCATTTTAACCGATCTTCCATTATATGCAGAAAACGTGCCTTTTTGTGGTTGTAACATGGCTATTTTTCAGGAAAAATGTTGTCTCCAGTATTGTTTGATATTTGTTTTAATGTAGGCTCTCTTTAGTTGAGACAACAAATGTGAGTGTCGGCCATTAACACACCCGAAAACATCTTACTAGTGGTCCGCTCAACCAAACTTTTGCAGCAGAAGGCAAAAAGATCAAAAGTTTTGTGTAGACACGCTAATTCACGCCTCCACCAGCCCCCCGCCTCTCATCCAATCACAAATCTAAGAGCAGATGTTTTAGATTTGTGATTGACCGTCAGCGCGAAAGACAAGATAAGATTGCGGCACCCAAGTTTGCTGCGGCTACTTTTGGCTCACGCCAGTTTTGCCCAACCAGGACTAAACATCAAGACCATCTGCCAGCTATCACTTTTTGGTTTTCCCCTTTTTTTTATTTTTTTATTGCAATCTATCACAACGAAGCGGTAGCCATTGTATGCAACCGCGAGCCACAAATCAGCGGTTTCCCACCAGCACAAGGCCGCCCCCTGAGTATTGGCACCAGTGATGCAACTCCTGTTAAGAGTTCATTGTTTTAGACCAGACTTTACCGCTACAGTAATTCTTTATCCTTTACCTTATTTTTAAAGGTTCAGTAATGTTTGAAGATTTTTGTTAGCGCTTAAAATACTATTAAAGTGTTTTGGGATCATAGTTTGTTATATTGAAGGTTTTATACAGGCAATTTGAATCACTGAAAGGGGAGCGTCAATTATTCATGGGAATTATCGATCAGCGCGCAGACTTGGTCTCCATTTCCCTCAAATAGTGGGGGACCACTCTATTGTTAAAGCTAAACCCCTCTGACAGCGTCAATCAAAACTGATCTTTTTTTTCTTCTTCTTTCCAATCTTTATCTTTTGTATTGGTTATCGCTAGATTGTGTGGCTGTACCAAATGAATTGTCTTTATTCCCCACAGCACTGTATTTTCGAGTGCCAAGTTTGCATTTTGCCTCAATTCACTGGTAGATTGAAAATCTCTTGACATCCACTTACTTATTTTGCGTATCTAACCAATCCCTCAGAATTCAATTCTATAAATACACAGGAAAGCACACGTGCACAATGCCGCAGTGTGTGAATGTCGTCGTCGTATTCAAACATTCAGATTTTCTAATGTCAAAAAGCATTTTGATGAAAGACATATTGAAGGTGCTATTATTAAGACTTTGCCATGTAAAGAAAATGAAAATATTTGAAATCCATCCTGTAGTGTTTGGAAGCGATGTATTGAAGTGTTTGTTTCACACCAGCGGCCAAACTGAGATTGTTAAAGTAAGATGTAATGTGGAATGATGCAACTTGAATTCAGCACCTTTTTTTTTTTTTTTTTTTTAAACATAGAAAGGTCCATAACAAGTCGATTGAAAATGAGCATTTAATATTTGAAATTGTTTTGGATTGTCATGTTCATATTCCTTTCATGGGATTATATGCTGAGGCAGTTTTAACGCTGCACAACTGTGTGTACATGTATAGATAAAACCATTTCTCAATGCAGCTCAGTATACACCGTTGCGTACTCTGTCACATTTTCATAAAAAGTACACTTCTGATCTCGTCATCTGTGAGTGTCATAGCTTTTGCACTATAAAATGATCGCATCTAAAGCATGTTGATCAGACCATCTAGCTGTTTTATTTATTATATATATATATATATATATATATATATATATAAATTGTTTAACTCCATGCCTTATTCATGCTGAATGCTTTTCTTATTGTACAATGCAACTTTCAGACTGAGTGATTGTCTCAAACTCAGCATAAGCATTTAATGCAATAAACATTGCCGTGCCAAGATTAACAACAAATGGATGTTTCATGTTTTCTTGCTTCATTTTAGGTGGCTACAAGTGACATCTTGTCATTCCTTGGTGGGGGAAAAAAAAAAAAAAAAAAAGAAAAGCGGAGTAGGTGATAAAATCAGGTTGAACAAATATGTTACAAATTCATTTCAAGCGCATCTTCTTCCCTTGGCGCTTTGTGTTTACTCTTTTAAAGATTTTGTTTGGGTCACACTGCAGCTTGTGGGCTCCCTTCTTGTGGCACACGATGTGGACCAGCTTCAGATTGTCCCGTGTAAACAGCAGTCGGTAGAAGTAGGTCAAATTGATGTCTTCGCTTGTGTGATTCTGCAGCGCTTCCATGAGGGCAGGAATTATCGTCCGCTTTTTTTCAATCCTGTATAAACAGAAGGTTTATGTTTTTATGCTCACTTTTGTTATGTACATTTATTGCGCAAGAGTATTGGGGCCACACTGAGCAACCAAAATACCAGAATAGAGTTGTAGAATAATGAGACAAAAATTACGAGAATGTTAAATTTCATCAGCAAAGAAGTGTAAATTTAAGGAAAATAAAACGGTGATATTACAAGAAGAAAGTATTAAGTAAAGCCTGGTGTTTGTAAATATGTACATTTTTGGAAATTGCCACCTTTGCCGCTGTAAAACCAAAATTTCCCCCAACGCTGGACAAATGAAGGCTCATTCTAATTCTATATCCATCTTCTGTACCTATATTACACCAATTACATCACTTCAGCAAAACGTCTTATTAGCACAAAGCAATGTTACAGGAAAGAAAGGGTTACTTACACTAAACTAATGCAATGAAACAAATATTCATTTTAGTGTTGTCCTAAATACTCGTTCATACATTTACTTAAGTTAAAAAAAAAAAATAATAATAATCTTAATTCTGTGCGCGCGCTGTTCCAAATCCAGATCTCACTGGCCATCTTGTGGGTTTACTCATGTACTCCAATATACCATTGGAGTGATGATGGCACAATTAAGTGTATTTATTCTGGGGAGAATGTCAGTGCGTTTCTATAAAATGTAAGAAGCAAAGCAAATTTACAGTATATAGCGCATTTCATACACGCGATAACGCAATGAAGATAAGCATCCAAGTACAGTGAGGAACACAGAGTGTTCATAACAATGCTTCAACGGACAATAAATCCAATTCACCCCCTGGATATCAATATGCTCAATGCTTTCCGAGGGCACGTGAAGGGTTAGTAGTTCTTGTCTTGGAACATATTTGACATTTCTTCCACAAATCTCTCAGTGGAAATATCGCAAATGTATTGTCAGTGCAGATAAGCCATGGCTCCCCTGTACGGAAGTGAAATTGTCAAACCTGTGGTCCAAATTCCAAGTGCCGAACACGATGCGGCTCTCTCTGCTGCCGTACGGATTGATGGAGTGGAGCGATGCACACTTTGTCTGGTCGAAGGAGCCCTGGGGACGCAAGTGTGCAAGAGCTGTCCCGTATCAGTGATTCTGCGTTTCCAACGGTGCTAATACTCCGTCCCAGTACCTGGCAGGTGAACCAGCCTTCTCGCGTACAGAGTCGATGCGGCTCCTTTTGAGTGCGGTCAAAGTAGCGGCCGTTGAATTTGTCTGACTTCAGCATCTCCAAGATGCTCTCTGACGCTTGCAAACACTCTACTCGGACTTTAGCCTTCCTCGCGGATTTCGTGGCTTCATCCAACTGTCAACAGAGAAGAGAAACTGGTACATGTTGGAGCTGTCACATGCTTTCGGGCTTTACCTCTTTCATGTAGCTTCTTATCCTTTTTTCGCAGTTGTACTTCAAGTAGGCCGACTTGGTCTTGAAGCGAGCTTCCACACCTGTGTGGAAAACGCAATCAGACACACGGGGCTAAACGGGGGGCAGGAATGACAAATACATCGGTGTCAAACACGTGGCCCACAGGCCAAAACCGGTCCGCACGGGGGAACACTCTGGCCCGCAGGATGAATTTGAAAGTGAAAAAATAGACATTGGGCTGGTGGGGACTCAGGATAATTTGGAGAATTAAAACTTGAGTGACGGACTCTAGCTTTTTTTGCAGCAAACTCGATTCAACGCACTTGACAACAAGCAGCACTTTGGCAGATACTGCAGTGAACAAATTGAGAGAGAGAGAGAGAGAGAGAGAGAGGGGAGGGGGGGGGGCGGGGGAAAAAAAAAAAAAAAAAAAAAAAGGCTTTAATTTGTGTATTGCCATTCCCAGTTTGAATTTACTGTCAAACTAAACAAAACAAAGACAATTACTTATTGTGTATTTGGAACAACCACACAACTTGAACGCAAGAACGTCCGCTAGCTTAACGCTAACGCACAATGCAAAACGGCGCAGACAAACCAACCGATATCGCGGCGTCGTGACTCTTCAAGCAACGGGCGTGAACACAAATGGTGACGCGACGCCTGTGGACAGACAATGTAACTATGCCCACCGGCATATACTCTTTATCCTCTGCAAAAAAAACGAGTACACGTGCACCTTAGAGTCACTTAGTTGTGAAGTTATTCTTTGTTTGAGTCAGTGTGTCTGTGTTATACTCCCCTTTAGTGGCCGAGGCGCGCGCACCAGAAGGAGCACGACGAGTGGCTGGATTTGTTTCATTCGTTTCATTTTAATTGGATTCTAGTCGTCGCGCTCAATATCAAATATCAAGTAAACGGTAATCGTTAAGAATGGTGTTGACCAAAGAATATGGTGCCAAACAAAACAATTGTTCGCAGGTGGATGGAAGCATACTGTTGAAATCTGTTTGGTTTAGAACACAAGCACGATAAAATAGCCTATGCATAATATGTTGACTTGGCCTACAAATGTAACAAAAGTTTATAGAGGACTTTTATGATGGTTAGGTTACATTTGAACTCTGGAATAGATCATTTGAATGTTCATGATATGGTATGGGGAAAATCACCCCTGAACCAGTCTTCGTCCTCATCTCTGCTCTCCAGCTCAGACCGGTCTTCCAGGTTCCGGAGAAGGTCGCTCAGTATTTTGCGCCTCTTGAGAGACTTCTCATCCGAGAGGAGGCCCTCGGCCGCCCGGACGAGGCCTGCGGCGTGCCGGTCCGAGCTCAGCAACTGGGCAATGTCGCACGCAGCTGATGAGAGAGAGAGAGAGAGAGAGAGATTAAGATGTCACCCATCACCGCTTCAGAACTCATACGGATCTATGATGCCCCAGCCAGAAAAGCAGGTGCGCCTGTCACTTACCTCCGCCCCATGACTGATCTTTACCGAGGAGAACAAGTTCTGTGTTGGCAGACAAAGTTGCGAAGAATTCTTTTGTCACCCTCGTGCCGTCTGCGTACAAACAAACATGTGCAC
Source organism: Phycodurus eques (assembly GCF_024500275.1). Lineage (NCBI taxonomy): Eukaryota > Metazoa > Chordata > Actinopteri > Syngnathiformes > Syngnathidae > Phycodurus > Phycodurus eques. Next base: position 4,922,701 of record NC_084525.1, on the reverse strand, counting down.
CAGAAAGTGGCAACTGCAAAACAGCAGAACATCCCAATCTTAATATTGTGTATTTTTAAGAGTGCACAGTGGGGTTGTCATGCACTCAGAGACAACTTACTGCCGTGACAAAGTGGTTGGCAAAATTGTCTTATTTCGTTAACCGTGCGCTGGTCTGATCAAAAGTGGCCCACTTTCACGCCAGTTCAAAACGACACCAGAAGAAAATGACAAACCTCGAATAAGCTGCAACCCTTTTTAAGCAACTCCTTCAGGTCGCCCGCTGCAACTCCGTACTTTTTGTTTGCGTGGAGGCTCCTGATTTTAAAAGGCCTGCTTTCACCGAAAAGCGCAAACATTTGGCCGCTTATCTTTGCGTCTTCTTGTCGGTCACTGCTCGCATTTGCGTCAACATGTTGTCGATTCAGGCCATCCGTGAGAAGACGAGCTAATATAGCTAGATACCTCATTGGGCACTATATTTACCGTCGACGTCCCGCCATGTTGGATGTGGCGAAGTACATCGTTCGATGCCTTGTTTACATATTTCCTTAAGGGATGACCTGGAACCAACCGTTTGCCACTCAAAGCCAGCTCGCGAGGAATTATATTTTACCATTAACATCATTTTGCGATCGTAATTTGCTGCCTTTTGTCGTTATTACTATGAATGAATAATAAATATCGATATATATATAATGTTGTTAGTAATTTGATAAAAATCTATCATTGATAAAAAAACAAAAAACAACAACACTGAATACAAAAACGAGCCATCAAATTCAATTATATGTAAACAGTGCTCTTTAGTCAGAAAATCCACATCACATCTGCATTTGAGGTTCTGGTTAATGACAGCTTAAATATGTAATATTAACATCTCAATATTTAACAGTGTTTATGGCAGCATTAAACATGAATGAAATCATTCGAAAAACACATACAATTGATTGGTCATTACCTATGTATTTGCCCTGGAGAGATTATGGGGATAATATAGTAAATGAAATTCTACTATTATTCATATAGTACTACTATATGAATAATAGTACTAATAGTAAATTACTAATAGTAAATTCTACTAATATTCATATAGTAAATGAAATTCTACTATTATCCAGAGTACATAATAGTTATTAGGTGTGCTACATACGCCTGGAGCGGTAAAGGTTCAGTAGATATGAAACAATTTGAAATTATAATTAAAAATTACGTACGTTCTTTTTTGGTGCCTATCTGTTCCCCAAATATGTTACAGTGTCTATGTGTATGATTGGGTGAAGGAGAGACGTACACTTTCATTGACATTGCATGATACTTCGGGCAGGTCTGCCACATCCAACATGTCAGAGGCGCTTACATTTCGAGCCCACCCGCTCATTCAACCAATGTACATGTCTATGCGATTAATTTGAATTTCCGTTAGCAGGGCGAGCTGTCCCAGGATGCATTGCGTTTTCCCATCACTATCTTTCCAAATAAGCAATATTTTAAATAATATACTGTCTTTTGGTGTGTTTTCTTCGTTTCTAATCTCCCTATTTATATCGAAATAAGAATACGCTTACACGTTTACTAGTCCGTTCGTGTATAGTTTATATAAACTACTCGCTGGACTGGTTTGTATGGCTTCCGCTTTCTCGTTTGAACGAACACGCATTAACTGTGCTTTGCTGCCCCCTGCTGTATTTTGTGTATAGCGTCTAATTTCACGAGTTTGTCGTTGTGCGGAGATTCATGACTAATTGCGTATGAAAATCATTTTACGAAGACAATGAGCACAAATAAACTACTACTGCGTATATATTATGGTTACAATTATAAACACTAGTACTACTACTACGACTAGCCTACTACTACTACTACCGATGATGACGATAACAATTCAAAGACAAAATATGTAATAAAGAAATCAGTAAGTATAACATAAACTTAATGAAAATAATAAAGATGTTGTTAAAGATATATTTGTGAGTTGCCAGCATGGCAACGTGATTAATACCATAGCAACCGACGCTACGCGATAGGCGACACCAAGTGCAAGATGGGGCAAACACACATAGCCATCACAAAAAAATATCCTCCTTTGTCATATTCCACGATGAAATACATCGCTACCGCTTTACATATTACGTGTTACTCTTAATCGGTTGCATAAACGTTGTCGTCGTAATCATAAATATTCGTGGTGCAACGCTTGATTTTGCTCATGACCTCCCCCCCCCCCCCCGCGCCCAAGATGGGACGGTCCCATCTTAACATGGCGATCCCCCTGTGTCTGCTTCGGCGAAAAGCGACCACGAGTCCTTAAATAAACGTGTCCCTTCCTGAGTGTTTCCCCAAGTCTCCGATGTTAACAGGACGTCTATTAGTTATGTAGGTGTATTGTGAACGACGACACGGATATATGTGAGCCTCTGAAAACATTTGCCCGCAGGAGAGCCCACTCACAGTGTCGCCAATGCTAGAAGTATGGTGAAAACAGAGGACCTGGCATCCATGGCGGACTGCTGGAGAGACGTGTTCGAGAGGGGACGCTTGATTCCACCGGTCGGGCAGACGCTGCGCCAGGCTGCGGACAGCCACCTGACTCAGTCCCACGGCGTTCAACTCACCCTCACCCGGCTCACGGCGGCGCATCCACCGAAGGTGACGACCGCTAACACCTGGCTAGCTCGCTAGCGATGAAGGGAGTGTTGCTAAAACAAAAATCAGAAAAATAAAAATGGAAAAAATAAAAAAAACCTCTAATAAAGAGTTTTATTAGAGTTGGATAGTGGAACAACACAGCCTATGTACTCGTTTGTCAAATCAGTTTTCTCCATTTAAATGAATTAAAACTCCACGAATCCGCTCCCCAAAACGAACCTCCCCACATTTTTCATGCATTTTCCAAATAAATAAATCCATCTTTTATATTAGTGTTTCACAACTTTTTTTTTTTTTTTTTTTTGAGGTAAGGCACCCATTTTAACATTAGAAAAACCTCTGTGCACGACACGAAAAAGTCACAGCATGTATAAACACTGAAATAGTAATGATCTCAAATTGAAATCTCTTAAATTTAAATATGAAGGAAATCAAGGGGAAAAAACAATATTGTCAGATTAAGCAATTATTAAAATCGTTAGTTGCAGTCCGAGTTGATACATAAATTAGCCTCTCATTAATTTTTTGGCATGATGGAACATGCACCTATAAAAATATTTAACTTATTTGTGGAGTCTTTGTTATACACAAATTTGGAGTTTTCCCTCCTCACAGGAAACCCCGGAGGTTGAATCAGATGTGACCTACCAGCTGCGAGTGACGTTCTTTGATAGAAATCACCAGTACTTCTTTGGGCGAACATGGAAGAGCACTCCGCAGAAGATGAAAAACAATAAGATGACCCTCAATGAGGTAATGTTTTTATTTTATTTTTTTAAAAACACATGTTTTTCAAATCCACAATTCTATCAGTGATTTACATGTTGTTTTTTTTTTTTTTTTTGTTCTGTGTGCATTTATCGTGACTTATCATTGGTAAATATTCAATTCTGCTTGTCAATTGTTGAAGGTGCTTTTTTGGAACAGCTGGCACGCGCATTTATTTTTTAGACAAACGTAGCACAGTTTTCAAGATATTCACACATACACACACACACACAAGTTGAGAATATTCACACGTGTGGAACACTGCCGCCTAGCGGGTGGAGGGACCGGCCTTCCCACACGTGTAAATATTCTCAACTTGTGTGGATTTGAAAAACATGTGTAAATCGCGGATATATTTGTGTAAATAATTTTGAGCGAACTCTCTCCCCATAATTTTCTGGTCAAATAGTGCACATATCAAGATCTGTTTATTGATCATTTACTTTCCAGCTTACACTAACTATGTTTAGCAGTTCTATTCGGTCTCTGAAGTCCTTCTGTCATACTAATTCTTATAATACATTAAACCTCACCTGTAACCAGTTTTTGTGCGGTTTCTAAAATGCCACAATATACCACAAGATGGCACCAAAGCCCTAGCTAATAGGAAAGTAGTAATTGGTGTCAAGGAAGTATGTTAAAGTGATTGCATCTCGGCTGTTCTAAGATCTTTGTATGTCAGGTAGGAGTTAAGTTTAGCCTGGGTTTGTGGAAGGTAGGGTGAGTCGTCACCGTGTGTGAATGTTTTTGGTCTACCGAGTCGCTTTCGAAAAGCTCAAACTAACAAACGAAGGTCTTGTTATTACTTGACAATTGGAATTTTTACAGGTTGCCAAGGCAAAAGATATGCACATTTTCTTTTATCATCTGTAAGCCTTTTTGTAATGTTGTAATGATAATGTTGTAAGATGAGTTTGAAATGATAATGTGTTTTTGGATCATAGTTTGTGTTAATGAAATACAGTAGTCCCTCGTTTATTGCGGGGGTTATGTTCCAGAAAACCTCCACGATAAATTTGAGAGTTTCATATCGGCAGTTTAATGTAAATATGTGATGCGTTAGAGGGGCACTGTTACTTGTTTGTTCACTTGAGGTCATCATCCACACACTCACATGGCTTTAAAAGGTGGGTTTGCTCTGCTTGAGTGACATGAAAGGCGACCCATGCGAACATAAGAAGAATGGGCGATTTGCTGGCTAAACCATTGGGCATTGTGCCTAAAAAAAGTAAAAGAGCACATTTGTCCTTATGTGAGTCATTGCTGGCACATTATAGTCAAATAACCACTAATATAAACTGAACCAAAAGATGCGCAAGAGAGTAACTGCTCTATACTGATCATCCCAAAAATAAAAATGCGATGCACTGACTCGGTAATAAGTGAACCACAATATGGTGTAGGAATACTGTTTAGGTAATTTTTGTGCAAACATTTTGGCGGGGAGCATATTTATTTTATTGTATTTTAGACTGTACACTGACGAATCACAACATTGTAACAATTTCAACCATATAATGATATCCAATACAAGAACTGCTTCAAATATTCTGCTTTAACAGAAGTACAGTAAAAAAATCTTCAGTTTTGATTGACTGTGTCAGAGAAGTATTAATATAATGTGTTTATTGTTGTGGTTGTAGTTAGCAGTGGTGTACAACTGTACTGTTTCATAATGAGTGCTGTTTCTCATATTTTTTGACTCACTCATAACTAATTGAGGTCACCAAAATATTAGACAAAGCTATCATTATGTTGCCAGACCGAAAACTAAACCACAATAATAAACATTGTTAATTGAATACCTCTCTGACAATCATTAACATTATCACCTTGCAGAATATCGATACAGCTCATGTCCTGGATATCGTCGGTGTGCGTGTTGTTAATTTAGATGATTTACTGCTGTAGTGTGATGAGCCAGTAAACCTTTATCTACTTGAGCATCTCTAATCGTGAAACATGTAATGATATATGCAGCATATGTTTTAGCTAATTAGTGGATTCATAAATGATATGATGAATTGCACTCATCAGTTGAGGTCACTTATTTATCAAAACATGTCCCTGCCCTTACATGAAATGCATTGGGCGCAGGGCAGCACAATTCCCTTGTTTGGTTAAGCCGTTTATCTTCAAGTACAAACCCCAATTCCATTGAAGTTGGGACATTATGAAAAACATACATAAAACAGAATACAATGATCTGCAAATTAAGGGGTGTCCCGATCCGATCTTTGAGATCGGAAGTCGGTCCGATGTCAGCAAAAAAAAAAAAAAAGAGTATCGGATCGGACCAGACTGGATCTAAAATCTCCGATTTTACCACTCTTATACAAGCAGTCCGCTCCAGCACTGCTATCCAGCAGCCCCCGGACGGCATGCAGAGCCCACGTGACCACAACAACAGGTTGCTAAGGTGCAAACATAGTAGCAAGGAGTAAGAGTGAATTTCAGTTGCTTTGCTTCAAGTCATTTATTGACAGTCCCGTTGAAGGTCACTGTAAAACTAAACACACATAACAAAAGAATTACTTATTGTTCAAATAACATCACAGACTTTGTGTCTTTGTTTTTGTTCAGAAAAATCGCTAGCTCAAAGCTAACACACGGTGAGTAAAAAGCACCATTGACGAGCTAACAAAAGTTATCATCGAACTTGCGGCGCTTGTAGCTCTCAAAATAATGAATATTGGTACACAAACGCTGTATAAAGACATACAAAAGGGCAATATAACGATGCTCTCTGGCATACATTCAAACTCTTTGAAAAAGACTTAGATTAAAAATATTCGATCGTGACTCCCTCTACTTTCTTTGTTACTCTGTGTGTATCTCATTGTGTGCATCACACTGCCCCTCAGATGCCAAGATGTGCACAGCAGGAACAACAAATAAAACTATGCCCCAATAAAACTATTGCTACACGAGGAGAAACCAAATACTGTTCCTTCACACCATATACGGACAGTAAGAAATAACAGAATTTAACTTGAATTGTTATTTTGCTCTTTAAAAGTGTCGTTTGTTTGAAAAACAATTTCCAGTTATTTTTCATAGTTTTCTATCCAATCTATTCAAATGTTGAATATGCTTATGTTTAGTGTTAGCAGTGGTTATGTTGCAATTAAAATTTTTAAAAATTGGTTTTATTTTTCAGGATTTTATAATATGATTTTTGTTTATTTTATTCAATTGCAGTATATTCCTATGTTTAACGTTACTTTATGTAACCCATTGATTGATAATAAATGGGTCAGTTTTTCCTTATACCTACTGTTGCTGATTATCGTTCTCCGTTTGAGTAATATCATTTCATCAAGGCTTTTCTAACATTCCATCTACAAAATAAGTAAATTACATATGATTATTGCTGATATCGGATGAGACCGATATCGGTGTCGGCCAAAACTTAAGACTGCAATATCGGTACCGGACGGGAAGTGAAAAAGTTGGATCGGGACATCCCTACTGCAAATCATTTTCAACCTACATTCAATTGAATACACTACAAAGAAGGTATTTAAACTGATCAGCAGTGTTTTTTATTTTTGTTTTCCGTGACCTTCAATCCCTCAGGCGGCACTCCCTTAAAAAAAAAAAAAAAAAACGGCATCATTGTGTAACGGATATTGCCACGTGGGCTCAGAAACACTTGAGAAAACCATTTTCATTTAAAACTCTAACATGCGCCGCGAAAGCAACACAACACAAACAAATTCCGCTGGATTCTCTGGGCCCGAGCTCATCTGTGATGAACTGACGCAAAGTGGAAACGTGTACTGTGGTCTGACGAGTCCACATTTCAAAATGTTTTCGGAAATCATGGACGTCGTGTCCGCCGGGCCTAAGAGGAAAAGGAACATCTGGATTGTTATCAGCGCAAAGTTCAAAATGTAGCATCTGTGATGGTATGGGGGTGTTTTAGTGCCCATGACCTGGGTAACTTGCACATCTGTGAAGTTACCGTTAATGTTGAAAGGTACATACAAGTTTTGGAGTAACATATATGCTGCCATTCAACTTTTTTGCCATTTTTTTTTCAGTGATGTGCCTGCTTATTTCAGCATGACAATCCCAAGCCACATTTCGCAAGTGTTATAACAGCGTGGCTTTGTAGTAAAAGAGTGAGTACTTGACTGGCGTGCCAACAGTCCAGACCTGTCTCTCATTGAAAGTGTGTGGCGCATTATGAAGCGAAAAATACAACAACAGAGACCCCGGACTGTTGAGCAACTGAAGTTGCACTCAAGCAAGAATGGAAAAGAATTCCACTTACAAAGCTTCAACAATTTAATTGGTGTCCTCAATTCCCAAACGCTTATTGAGCATTACTAAAACGAAAGGTAATGTAACACAGTGTTAAACACATCCCATTTCCCATCTTGTTGCAGCCATCAAATTCATAATGAGTAAATATTTGCAGGTTTATCAGTTTGAGCATGAAATAGCTTGTCTTTATAGCGTGTCCAATTGAATATAGGTTGAAAAGGATTTGCATTGTATTCTGTTTTTATTTACATTTTACACAAGGTCCCAACGTCATTGGAATTGGGGTTTGTACAACATTTGCTACACTTGCACAATGGAATGAGATCCAATACAAGAGCTGGATCAACTATTCTGATATCGTCCGTTTATATGTTGGTATAAGGAAACTGACTTGGCCTGATCTTAACTGGACACAGCATCATGGTCAAGCCTTTTATCATTTTCTTCAGTGAGATAGAAATATTGGGACTAAAAGAGCGTCTTGTAAAGACTGACAGCCCTGTCAGTCGTTATGCCGTGTTGTCTTTTACGGATTAAAAGTTGTTCTTCCCAGCATCATACTCTAGCTCCCTATCACCATGTATCTGAATATATTGAGGTCAAACAGCTTAAATGTCATTTTATACAAAGAGCACTGCTGAGCTCTTGTATAAATTTTGTTCATTTTTAAAAGAGTCTCACTTCTCGAATGGAAGTAATAACTGGGGAGGTGGCTGGTTGTTAAATATGTGTCACACAATTTTCTACACAATTCTCTTGCTGGATGATCATCTGATCCAACAATATATCTCAGGCCTTTCGCTTATCTACCATAATCATCATCGCCTGCAACAATAGAAGACCTGCAACAAGCGTCTGAATTCTATTATCTGTCTAGGGATGATAATAATAATAGAAACCAGATCATATCCTATTGGGATGATAAAGTGGGCTGGGCCTGGCTTTGTTATGCTACAAAAGCCCTTTGTGACTGGGCCTTGTGAGTGGCAAATTCCTGTTTGATATCCAAATAATACTAAAAGGGAGCTACAGGGGCCTCCCCAACCTCCTCCAGTCAGCTGTGATGGATTGATTTTAATATTGTGTGAAAGGCAAAGATGCACAGTGATTAAAGAGAGACGGGCCTTCATCCTACAAAACAAGATGCCATACAGTGAGGATTTCTGCCGCGTCTCTTCGCACACCTTTTATTTATTTATTTTGTTTGGAAAAGGAGCACATGCAGATTGGGATATGGTATTTTTCAAGCTGCAGTTTTATGAACAAGGCTGCATTTTAGAAAACAGTCTTTTAATACAGCCCTTTAACAACCATTCTGACTCAATATTTGTTTTATTTGACTTTTAATAAAAATGAAAGCTTTGATGATAACAACAGCAAAAGTATGGATGATTACCTTACAAAGCACACAGAGGACATGGAAACAGGAGTTCAGAACATTTAGAGACAGAATCTCCCATCTTATAAACAATATTTAAAGAAATGTGGAGCAACACTAAACTCTTACTATGTCTCTAGCTTTACTTTTATAGCAACAGCAACAATGGCAGCAACATATTTAATTTTAAGTCCCTCATGCCTGGATCAGACAAGGAGACAAATTTGGTCTTTCACGATTGCACTGACGATTGTCAGATTACTGGCATAAAATCTTGCCGCATCTCAGACAGTGGCAACACTACACGACATGTATTCCGATACCATCGTAGCCTGTCTTTTACGATCACTGGGTTTTATCTTGTCAAATCGAACACTGTCGGAGAGGCGGAACCACAAAACTTGTCACCGGTCAATGCGACATACTCTCGTATGTATTTTATTGTGTCGGGGGGAAAAAAAGAACAAAATGAGGTGGTTTGCTTGATTGTTTAAGGTATGTTCACATACTTTTAATATGATACGGCTCACAAGCAGGCCACAAAACATGTAGCCGAGCAAGCTAGTGCTAGCACTATCAGTTGTACGTAAACATGGCGGCGTTCTGTCGAGTCATGCTGTAAAGCGTTGGTAAACATTGGTTTGTGCGTGTGAAAAAAATGTTGACAACAGCGTGCAGGTATGTTGACAATGGCAAGCATGAGAGACGATGGGCCGGTCACAATACTCAATCCTGTTGGTTGACGTCAAAGTGCGAGTTGTCGTTGATATGTCACGCTTCACAGACGATATAAAAAAAAACAAAAAACATGCTACACTTTTCATTTTGGCGTCGTAGGGCTATCGTAGGGCCAAATTGTCACACTAAAAGAAATTTTGTCGTTCCCGACAAAATATGTCAGGCCCGATCTAGGGAATCGGCTGCGATAGCTAATCGGGCCAATATCGGCGCTAAAATCCTGTAGTCCGGTCGAGGCATAAGGGCAATTTCCTAAAAGAAAAACAACATAAAATATTAGGTATATGAATATTAATAAAAACCCAAATATTGAATTACCTGTTTAAAGTGAAGGTTTTCCACTACAGTGATAAGACATGATTCTGTATATACAGCGGCTGAAATAAGTATTTAACGCGTCACCATTTTTCGCACTTAATATACTTCCAAAGGTGCTATCGACAGGAGAATTTCACCAGATGTTGGGAACAACCCAAGTAATCCATACATACAAAGAAAGTAAAACAAATAAGATCAGAAATTAAGTTGTGTGTGTAAAAATGTAAAATGACACAGGGAAGAAGTATTGAACAGATGAAGAAAGGGAGGTGAACAGATGATTCTGTATATACAGCGGCTGAAATTATCTATTGCAGATTTGAAAAGGACAGTTTTTTACAAGATGGCGCCTACCAGTGTGGTCGCCTCGGTAACGCGCTCTCCAGTATTGTCTTTGTTTTTGTGTTTTTCGTCCGTCTTTGGAGACCTTACACGACTCACTTACACAAGGGGAGACCTGCTAACCATCAAGGAGGCTACTCCGGACTTTCTGTCACCAACTTTCAAAAATCCGCTCAGTTTTTTCCCCGAGTTACTCACCGGAGCGGCGTCCGCGGTGTTCGGCGCATGGATGCGGAAGCGGCGCCACAGAGGAAAACGAGCCGGGATTCAGGTGAAACTCCGCAAGAGAGGACACAGATTGGCGTTCCCGTCGATCCACCTCGCGAATGTACGCTCCCTACCCAACAAAATGGACGAGCTTCATCTTCTGTTAAAGACCAGTAAAGACTTCGGACGTTCCGCGGCCATGTGCTTCACGGAGACCTGGCTTTGCGACGCTGTACCCGATGGCGCCGTCATGTTTCCCGGCTTCAACATTCATCGAGCGGACCGCAACGTGGACTCATCGGGGAAAACGAAGGGCAGCGGGATATGCCTCCATATAAACGAAAAATGGTGTACGGACGTCACGGTGCTCAGCACACACTGCAGCCCGCATTTGGAGTCACTGTTTTTGAACTGTAAACCATTCTACTCGCCACGTGAGTTTGCATCGTTTATACTGGCTGGAGTCTATAGTACACCGCAAGCTAACACGAACGCCGCATTGCTAACGCTCGCCGAACAAGAAATTGAAAAAAAACACCCGGACTCACCCCTCATTATTCTCGGGGACTTTAACAAAGCTAAACTCAACCACAAACTCCCTAAATACAAGCAGCACATCGACTGTCCTACCAGGGAAAATAATACTTTAGACCACTGCTACACTACGGTAAAAAACGCATACCGTGCTATACCTCGTGCAGCCCTGGGCTCGTCTGATCACTGCTTAATTCACTTAATACCGACGTACAGGCAAGAACTTAAATGTGCGAAGCCTACAGTGAAAACAGTCAAAAAGTGGACCAATGAAGCCAAGATGGAACTTCAAAGCTGTTTAGACTGCACAGACTGGAGTGTCTTTGAAAATTCAGCTGGCAGCCTGGATGAATATACGGACACTGTCACATCCTATATCAGTTTCTGTGAAGAGGTTTGTGAACCAACAAAATCATTTCGCACATTGAAAAACAACAAGCCGTGGTTCACTGCTGAACTTAAGCAGCTTCGCCAAGCTAAGGAGAACGCATATCAGAGCGGGGACAGGGCCCTGTATAATCGAGCTAGAAACCAGCTGACTAAAGAAATTAACATTGCAAAGAGGATCTATGCAGCAAAGTTGGAAAAACAGTTTAGCGCGAACGACTCTAAATCAGTCTGGCATGCATTCAAATCGCTGACTAATTACAAGCGACGATCCCCCCAAGCTGAGAACAATAGCACACTAGCCAACGACTTGAATACCTTCTATTGCAGATTTAAAAAGGACAGTTTCACTCCACACACGCACCCGCGACCACAACCACACCTCTGACTTCTGCGTTAACCATCCATGAACAGGATGTGAGACGCATCTTCAAACAACAGAAGATTAACAAAGCGGCAGGACCGGACCATGTGTTCCCATCCTGCCTCAAAAGTCTGCGCGGACCAGCTCGCTCCAGTTTTCACTCAGATCTTTAACAGATCTTTGGAAATGTGCGAAGTTCCATCCTGTTTCAAACGCTCCACCATCATTCAGGTCCCCAAGAAACCTGCAATCTCTGGTCTGAATGACTACAGGCCTGTCGCTTTGACACCTGTGGTCATGAAGTCCTTTGAACGTCTCGTGCTGGACCACCTCAAGAGTGTCACAGGTCCCCTGCTGGACCCCCTGCAGTTTGCCTACCAAGCGAACAGGTCTGCGGATGATGCAGTCAACATGGGACTGCACTTCATCCTAGAACACCTCGACAGTGCAGGGACCTACGCGAGGATCCTGTTCGTGGACTTCAGCTCAGCGTTCAACACCATCATCCCTGAACTCCTTTCAACCAAGCTTCTCCAGCTCAGCGTCTCACCTGCCATCTGCTAGTGGATTTACAGCTTTCTGACGGGCAGGACACAGCAGGTCAGGCTGGGGGAGGCCACCTCATCCTCACGCAGCATCAGCACTGGGGCGCCCCAAGGTTGTGTCCTCTCTCCGCTGCTCTTCTCTCTCTACACGAACGACTGCACCTCAGCGAACCCGACTGTCAAGCTCCTGAAGTTTTCAGATGACACCACTGTCATCGGCCTCATCAAGGACGGTGACGAGTCTGCATATTGACAGGAAGCGGAGCGGCTGGAGCTGTGGTGCGGCCGACACAACCTGGAGCTGAACACGCTCAAGACAGTAGAGATGATCGTGGACTTCAGGAGGCATGCTTCGCCACAGCTGCCTTGTGTCAACCGTCGAGACCTTCAAGTTCCTGGGAATTACAATCTCTCAGGACCTGAAGTGGGCGACCAACATCAACTCCGTCCTCAAAAAGGCCCAGCAGAGGATGTACTTCCTGCGGCTTCTGAGAAAGCACGGCCTGCCACCGGAGCTGCTGAGACAGTTCTACACAGCGGTCATCGTATCAGTCCTGTGTTCTTCCATCACAGTCTGGTTTGGTGCTGCTACAAAAAAGGACAAACTCCGACTGCAACGGACAATCAAAACTGCTGAAAGGATTGTCGGTACCCCCCCCCCTACCCACCATTGAGGACTTACACGCTGCCAGAACTAAGACAAGGGCGTGCAAAATCCTCTCGGACCGTCTGCACCCCGGTCACCAGCTCTTCCAGCTCCTTCCCTAAGGTAGGCGCTACCGATCAACGCAAACTAGAACTAGTAGACATTCCAACAGCTTCTTCCCTCTTGCGATCAACTTCTTAAACACCTAACCTATAATTCCATTACACAATTTTTTGACTTGAGTTCGTTGTCACATTTCTGTGGGGCCAATTATGTATTACTCGTGCACTCACTGTAGTTGTCTCGCCATGCTGCACTATTTGCATATACTGGCCACTCATGCCAGAGTAGCATCTGCTCCATTTGCACACTGATTGAGGAGTATCTGTAACATTTGCACAACCGACATGGTCCCAGATGATCGCACTACTCGTCACTTTAAACCGCATACACTCCTTGAAGTCTCAGCGCCCTTTGCACAATGGTCATTGCACTGGACTATTGCAATATTAGTCGTTCGAACTGCTCTAAGTGCTAGAGGACTCTGCATCTTTTTGCACAATTGTTTTTTGTCAAAGTCTTTATGTCCCCAAAGTGTTCTGTAAATTGTTCTGTTGTACTAGAGCGGCTCCAACTACTGGAGACAAATTCCTTGTGTGTTTTGGACATACTTGGCAAATAAAGATGATTCTGATTCTGATGAAGAAAGGGAGGTGCAAAAAGGCATGGAAGGCCATAAATAATCAAATAGCAATCCAGCCCCTTGTCAGTGCAAATGAATATCAGCGGGTTCAGTCCTAATTGATTGCCTACAAAAACGTCTCATTGCCAAGGTGTGAGTCAAGACACATCTCATGATGGGTAAGAGCAAAGAGCTGTCTCTAGACCGTCGCAAACTAATTGTTGCAAAACATAACGATGGCACTGGTTACTGGCGCATATCTAACCTTCTGAACGATCGAGTGAGCATGGTTGGGGCCATAATACGTAAGTGGAAAGCCAATCATACCACCAGAAATTTGCCTCGATCAGGTGCTCCTTGCAAGATTTCTGACAGAGGAGTGCAAAGAATAATCAGAAGAGTTGTCCAAGAGCCAAGGACCATCCGTGGAGAGCTTCAAAAAGACCTGGAATTAGCAGGTACTGTTGTCACAAGGAAAAGAGTGAGTGATGTACTCCGCCGTCATGGCCTGTATGCACGCTGACCACGCAATACCCCATTGCTGGAAAAAAAGCATATCATAGCTTGTTTAAAGTTTGATGAACAACATTTGGAGGAGCCAGTTAAATACTGAATGGAACTGTTTGGATGCTATAATGCACACCACATTTGGAGGAGAAATGGCACTGCACATCACCTTAAAAACACCATACCAACAGTGAAGTTTGGAGGTGGGAACATTATGGTATGGAGCTGCTTTTCAGCAAACGGTACTGGTAAACATCACATTATTGAAGGACGGATAAATGGGCAAATGTATCGAGACATTCTTGACAAAAATCTGCTGCCATCTACGAGGATGATGAAAATGTAACGAGGGAGGACATTTCAGCAGGATAATGAGCCAAAACATACTGCCAAGGAAACTCACTTGGTTTCAAAGAGAGAAAATGCTAGAATGGCCCAGCCAATCACCTGACTTGAATCCAATCGAAAATCTATGGAAACAACTGAAACTCAAGGTCCATAAAAGTAGTCCACAGAACCTTCAAGATTTGAAGACTGCTTGTGTGGAGGAATGGGCCAAAACCACACCAGAGCAATGCATGCGACTAGTTTCTCCATAAAGGAGGAGTCTTGAACCTGTCATTGCAAACAAAGGCTTTTGTACAAAGTATTAAATAAATACCAGTTGGCGTGTTCAATACCTTTTCCGTGTGTCATTTCACATTATTACACACAACTTAATTTCTGATCTTGTTCGACCGTTTCGTATGTATGGAGTACTTGGGTTGTTCCCAGCATCTGGTGAAAGTTTCATGTGAATAGCACCTTGGGAAATATATTTAATGAGAAAAATGGTGACATATTAAATATATTTAGGTACATCTCAATAAATTAGAATCGTGGCAAAAACTTGTTAGGTAGTACAATTTCAAAAAGTGCAACTCATGGAGATGCATTACACAGACTCAGAGTGGGATATTTCATCATATTTTTTAAAATAGTTATTATTTTAATAATTATAGCTTGCAACAAATGAAAACCCTAAATTCACCATCCCTACAAACTACAATATTCCATAACAAACAATAAAGAAACAATACAATTATATTTAATGTAGAAATTAGGCAGGAATTTGCCCTCTGAAAAGTAATTTCCCAAGTATTTAATAAATATATATAATGTATAAATACTGAAATAAATGGGCTTTTCTACCATATTCTAATTTATTGAGACCTACCGTATAAACTGTATTTTCCTCCAAAATATTAACACCAAGTAAAGGAGTAAACAGCAGAGGGCAATGTTGTGCATCAAATGGCACATAATGGCTCAACTGAGTGCAAGAGACGCAATAGGAATATCACGCTTGCCCTAGTATCTCTCACTGTGATCACCTCCTTTAACTGTGTTCACTTGGAAGAGCTGCTGACCTGCAACATGATCAACTTTGAACAAAAGTTTTGCTCCTGTTCCTGCAAACTTTGATTGAATTTGTTTTTTTTTTTTTTGTTTCCAAATTTTATTTATGTACTAAATAGACATGAGCGTGTTCTTGTATGTACCACGTACTTGACCTTTGGCACAATATCTAAAATGAGCAATGACAATAAACTTCAATTGGTCAGATTGTTCAAAATTCTACCGTGCTTGTAAACAAAAGCCCCCAAGTACAACAGTTTAGGTTGAATTTGTTCACATTTTTTCTCTTCCCTGAAAAGAATTCTGTTGAGACACAAAATAGCTGAGCTGCGCCATGAGACTTTTTGGCACCCTGCCCTTCGGTACCGACTGCCGTGGTATTTTACATTAATGGGCAAAGCTAGCCACACAGAATGGGACTCGAAAGAACCCCAGACATGCTTTTACTGTTGTCAAGCTTCCTGTCGCTGTATCCTAAATGTACCATAAAAGTCGTTGTTATTTTTTCAAACAGCTATGTGCTAAGAACAAAGACACAAGATGCATGATGTCCTTTCTCCATTGCTGCCCTTTACCTTGTCACATTCAAAACTATTAACATAGTGAAGAGAATAAAGAAACTCCAGTCAACCGATTCTTGCAACACTTTCTATGAAGTAACCAATCTGCAGAAGTATCAGGTGGAACATTCCTCCACTCACTTTCAATTGGTTTGTCTGATGCTAGATCTGGTGTTGCGATATTTTTAAAGCACTTCAAATTGGTCCCACACCGAACTATGCTCCGCTTCGGCAAAGTAGTTTAGATTCCTTTTATTGTGCCATTTGTTGGGTGGCGATGATCGTGAAATCCACTATCTCTGCTTGCTTTGGCTTAAAGACCAAAAATGGGAAGTCATTTCTAATGTCCATCTGTATTTCATTGGTAAGATATATTGTGTCAGACTGGCATTCCAAAATTTGACCCAAAGAAGTGTGCATACATTAATCTTTATCCAATTTGTCTGCCTTTGTTCATGAAAGAATAAACCGGTTTTTAAAGTTAAGATGGTTCATACTTTCTTGCAATAATGAAATGGAGGCCTACAATAGCATTGCAAATTGGACCTGTCAGTGAAGCGGCTCTTAAAAACTTTTGTCCTATAGAGGCGAAATCCACAAAGTCTAATTCAACAGAAGAAAAACTGTTCTCATAACTCTGGCATATTTTGTTGCCATTTGCAAACCTCGCTGTTTTGCCTTTTTGATTGCAAGCACGAGTTACGTCTATTCAAGCGTGTTTGCAACAGCAGCCACAATGGAAGAAGCTGTGCCCTTTTTTTTGTTTTTTTCTTCAGTGCTTTCAGGAGAGGTGAGATTAATTTCATGTCAACACTTCTAATTACACAAGACATTTCGAGGAGTGCTGTTGTATTGCTGTACTGTACATATCTGACTGTCCTTGACTGAATGCAAGAAAACAACTTGCACTTGAAGCAGAATGTTTTATATCTATTCATCCATCCTTTACTGCTTGTGCTCATTAGGGCAAGCTGGAGCTTATCCCTGCTGACTTTGGGCCAGAGGCGCAGTACAACTGGACTGGTCGTAACTTGATCTCAGTTTTAGTTTCCTGTAATACTGTATATACCAATCAATTAAATTCATTAATTTAATAAAGAGCAGGATCCTGTGCCACTGTTGAAAATGTCTGTACTGCTATTTTAATCGGTGCATCAACAAGGTCATTTTGGAAGAAACAAATTAAACTGAATTTATAAAACAAATCACCTCATCTCTCTCTCGCTGTCTCTCTCAATATCTTAATAGGCATAACATTCATTGAAGACTCTCAAAGGACCACTTTTACCTTTAAAGTGAGGTTCACATGATTGATGGCGAAATCACTGTTATCACTATTTATGGCCAATCTTTAGCCTGCGTCATATAGGTGACAGTATTGATCTGTTTTGCACAGACTGAAAGAACAGACAAGCCAAGTGTTTACTGTTTTGTTGTTTTTCTCATACATACCTTTTTACTCTAGATTTAATCTTTTTTTTAATCTCATATGGGTGTCAATTTAAATACCATAGGAAAAAAAAAAAGCCCAATGAATAAAATGTGTTCATGGTTAAGGTTGCATATTATGAACGATCAGGTGATTCCTGTATTGATCGTTAAAAATGTAGTTTATTGATTTTGTAATGGAAAGGTAAAGGGCATTTTTTTTTCTTCCAATTTTTTTAGTTTACTCTATTGTAGTCCACTTGCATTGAGTACAAGTGGGGTGCTGATCCAGCAGATATGAAGAAAAAGTTAGCTTTGTGTGCCGTTTATTCCCTTTTTGCCACTAATGCCACCTATAGGTCTGGAGTCGAACAGTGTTTTTAATCAAACAATTCAGAGGGATTTTTTGGCTCTCTGCTGAGTCCCATTCTATTTTTAACTTTTTGACTTAAGCACAGCAATATCTCTTTTCTGTTGCACTTGATTTAAAAAATGTCGCATGCTGGACTTTGCATGTGTGTAATTAAGTTATCTGTACGTATAACATCTCATTCCACCAGCAGGTTTTTCCTATCAAACATTTGCACGAGCTGGATGTGATGCAGCAGGGAATGTTAAGTTATATAAATCAGGACAAATGTTGCTGCTCCGCCAGTGTCATTGGGCTCACATTGTAAACCAGACACGCAGCGGCTGTATTTGCTCTTGCGTTCCTGTGTTTACCATATATGGGCGACTGTGTGGCTTGTATTGTCAGTCTATGGAGGTCTTTACAGCATTTAGGCTCTTTCAGCAGTTCTCCATACAGACATTCGTTATTCATAGCTTGTTTTTTTTTTTTTTTTTTTGTTGACAGCAATTGCACCTTGCAGAAAATTACACACAACCACAAACGTGAAAACGTGTTTAGGTGTAAACATTTTGTATGAATACAATGTTAAGATGCCATTTCTGTTAGACTAATATTTGTTGAGAGAATTGGAAGACTTCATTCTGAAATGGGAATTATTTAGTTGTGCTGCAAGAAATGATGGAGAGTCGAAAAAGGCATTGCTAATGCTTTTTTTTCCTGCATTTGGAGGAGAAAACTGCGACCAAGTGTAGCCTTGCAAAGCAATCACTAATTAGTAGTGAGGGAAATCAGTTGAATGTTTCAGCCGGCAGAGTGCTGACATAAAAAAATAAGCAACGATAAGAGCTCTGAAACCAGTTATGCACCTCATTTGTTAGCGAATCTCGTTATGACTGATGCGTCCGATGGGCTCTAGTTTGAGGCAGATGAAGCTGACTTGTGTTGAGTTGATTTTGTGCAGTGGAAAAGTTGCATTATTTTGGTCATCCTTTGTCGAATGTCATTTACAATTTTTGGAATATTGCTTTCAAAAGTTGTCCCCATCCTGCCTCAAAGTCTGCGCAGACCAGCTTGCTCCAGTCTTCACACAGATCTGCAATAGATCTCTGGAACTGTGTAAAGTACCATCCTGTTTCAAATGCTCCACCATCTTTCCCAGTCCTCAAGAAATGGTAAATGGACTGCACTTATATAGCGCTTTATCGACACTATCACAGTGCCCAAAGGGCTTTACGAAGCCGCACATTCACACACACATTCATACAACAATGGGTGACTGCTGCCAAGCAAGGCGCTGCCAGGCCCACTGGGAGCAAATTAGGATTCAGTGTCTTCCCCAAGGACACTTCGACATGCAGACATTTTGAACCGGGATTCGTACCAGCTACCCTTCGGTCATTGGACGACCCGCTCTACCTACTGATCCACAGCCGCCCTAAACCTGCAATCCCGGGTCTGAATGACTACAGGCCTGTCGCCCTGACATCTGTGGTCATGAAATCCTTTGAACGCATCGAGTTGGAACCCCTGCAGTTTTCCTACAGACAAAACAGGTCTGACGCAGTCAACATGGGACTGCACTTCATCCTAGAGCACCTCGACGGCGTGGGGACTTACGCGAGGGTCCTGTTCATGGACTTCAGCTCTGAGTTCAACACCATCATCTGCAAACTCCTCTCCTCCAAGCTTCTCCAGCTCAGCATCTCGCCTGCCATCTGCCTGTTAATTGACAGCTTCCTGACGGGGAGGACACAGCAGGTGAGGCTGGGGTACACCACCTCATCCACACGCACTATCAGCACCGGGGCACCCCAAGGATGTGTCCTCTCGCCGCTGCTCTTCTCGCTCTCATGAACGACTGAACCTCCACACGCCCGGCTGTCAAACTCCTGAAGTTTGCAGACGACACCGCAGTCATCAACCTCATCAAAGATGGTGGCGAGTCTGCATATAGACAGGAAGTGGAGTGGCTGGAGCTTTGGTGAGGTTGCCACAACCTGGAGCTGAACGCGCTCAAGACTATATATTATCGTGAACTTCAGAAAGCATCCTTTGCCACAGTTGCCCCTCATGCTGTCCAACTGCCCTGTGCCAACCATCGAAACCTCAAGTTCCTGGGAGTTACAGTCTCTCAGTCACAGTCTGGTTTGGTGCTGCCACAAAAAAGGACAAACTCTGACTGCAACAGACCATCGGGACTGACAAAATCGTCGGTATCCCCCTACCCACCCTTGAGGACTTGGACCCTGCCAGAACTAAGACAAGAAGATGCCTAAATCCTCTTGGCTGTTTATTATTGCTCTAGAGGGGCTCCATTTACCGGAGACAAATTCCTTTAGTGTTTTTGACATATTTGGCAAATAAAGAGCATTCAGATTCTGATAAATATGTAGAAATGTTCTCATTCTGCACACAATTTGAGGATATACACAGTTACTGTCAGATTCATGACACGTCCGCAGCGGGCAATTTTCTTTGCACCCATGTGCATATGTTAATGAATCAGAATTCTGACGAAATGATGGGATCATGTCAGCAGCGTCCTATCTGCATAAACCGCGCCTCTATTTCCTTTCAAAGGGCGTCCGTCTGACGTATGTCAGCCAATGCGTGGAGGTGACTGATCCAAAACTTTGATAACTTTCTTCATCTTTTTTGATATTCAAAAGGTTGGTATCATCAGAAAGCTTGCAAAACACACAATCTGATAACATATCATTGTAATATTTAATCATTTATAATTAATTTTGGAGTTAAATTACAGAATGTCGCACAAAACAACCATACAAAAACAATTTTAGCTGAGAATGAGCAAATACTGCATACTTTATATACAACTAGTAAGGAATACATACAGTGGGTACGGAAAGTATTCAGACCCCCTTAAATTTTTCATTCTTTGTTATATTGCAGCCATTTGCTAACATCATTTGTTATTTTTTTCCTCATGAATGTATATATTGACAGAAAAAAATGAATTGTTGAAATTTTTGCAGATTTATTAAAAAAGAAAAACTTAAATATCACACAGTCATAAGTATTCAGACCCTTTGCTCAGTATTTAGCAGAATCACCCTTTTGAGCTAATTGAGCTCTTTTTGGGAATGATGCAACAAGTTTTTCACACTCTGATTTGGGGATCCTATGCCCTTCCTCCTTGCAGATCCTCTCCAGTTCTGTCAGGTTGGATGGTGAACATTTGGTGGACAGCCTTTTTCAGGTCTCTCCAGAGATGCTCAATTGGGTTTAAGTCAGGGCTCTGGCTGGGCCGTTCAAAAACAGTCACGGAGTTGTTCTGAAGCAACTCCTTTGTTATTTTAGCTGAGTGCTTAGGGTCATTGTCTTGTTGGAAGGCGAACTTTCGACTCAGTCTGACGTCCTGAGCACTCTGGAGAAGGTTTTCATCCAGGATATCCCTGTACTTGGCCGCATTCATCTTTCCTTCGAATTCAACCAGGACGACTGGTTGCAATCGAGCTGAAAAACAACCCCACAGCATGATGCTGCCACTACCATGCTTCACTTTTGAAACTGTATTGGCGAGGTAATGAGCAGTGCCTGGTTTTCTCCACACATACCGCTTAGAATTATCGCCAAAAAGTTCTATCTTGGTCTCATCAGACCAGAGAATCTTATTTCTCACCATCTTGGAGTCCTTCAGCAGTTTTTTTCTTTTTTTCTTTTTTAAGCAAACTCCATTTGGGCTTTCATGTGTCTTACAATGAGGAGAGGCTTGGGCCACTCTGCTATGAAGCCCTAACTGGTGGAGGGCTGCAGTGATGGTTGACTTTCTAGAACTTTCTCCCATCTCCCGACTGCATCTCTGGAGCTCAGCCACAGTGATCTTTGGGCTCTTCTTTACCTCTCTCACCAAGGCTCTTCTCCCCCGATTGCTCAGTTTGGCCGGACGGCCAGCTGTAGGAAGGGTTCTGGTCGTCCCAAAAGTCTTCCATTTAAGGATTGAGGAGGCTACTGTGTTCTTAGGAACCTTAAGTGCAGCAGAATCTTTTTTTGTAACCTTGGCCAGATCTGTGCCTTGCCACAATTCTGTCTCTGAGCTCTTCAGGCAGTTCCTTTGACCTCATGATCCTCATTTGCTCTGACATGCACTGTGAGCTGTAAGGTCTTATATAGACAGGTGTGTGGCTTTCCTAATCAAGTCCAATCAGTATAATACTTGAATACTTTCCATACCCACTGTATTGCACAGCAAAGAGGCATTTGTAGCTGATAAGATTCTTGGAATTAGCGTTGGAAGCGAAAGGAAATATATGAGTCATGTATGCCAACCGGAGTGCATCGTTATTCACGCCAGCGGGAGTTTGTGAGTGAATAGATCTATTTACATCACATCTGCACATGCAGAATCACAGAAAAAATATATTAATGAGATTGTCGTGGTGATTAGAAAAAATACTGAAGCCATGGGGAAAAACTAGGAATTATGGCTGCTCTGATTGCACTTGCTCGTTGAGTGACAAGGTCGGTTGTGCATCCAGACAGCCGTCGAGGGACAAACATATAAATGCACATATCCTACCGTAGAAGGCAACTCTTGAACGGGACGAGCGTAAAAGTGATGACAAGTTTCCTTTTAATTATTTAGCCCAGTCAACCCATTAGCAAAGTTCTGGTTAGAGTTATCATTATTGCCAAAGATATTAATATTGTTTTTATGAATGACGAGTTCCAATATGTAATGCATCTTGAGTAAAAGATGCGTGTTTGATGTATTTTTGGAAAAATATGTCTTGGTCTGTGTTTTAGTTTAGACATTTAGTTTTGTTTCATGTTTTCCTGTGTTCTCATGTTGTTCATATCTTGTATGCTCATTTAGTTATTGTGTCCACCTGTTCTCGTCAACCCTCTAGCTTGTGTACTTGTCCAGGTGTTCCTCGTTGCCTCGTCAATTTGTTTGTTTAGTTCCCTGGTTTCTTGCAGTGCTTGTTGGTTCATTGTCGAATGTCGTTTTTCCATGTCATTTGTTGTTTCAGTAAGTCATGTCACGATTAATGTCTTGTTTCCTGTTCCTGTTTTGGGTTTACTCCAGTGTTTCTTTGTTACTTTGATTATTGATTTTGGGACTTTGTTTCGTTAGCTTTTTGTTAGTATCTTCTGGCAGGAAAGGAGAGAAGGAGACTTGGTGGTGGAACCTCACAGGACAGGAAATCATACAAAGAAAAAGGTTAGCTAAGAAGAAGTGGGACACTGAGAGGACCGAGGAGAGGCGAAAGGAATACATTGATATGCGACACAGGGCAAAGGTAGAGGTGGCAAAGGCCAAACAAGAGGCATATGATGAATGAAATGTATGGCAGGTCGGACACTAAAGAAGGAGAAAATTATCTATACAAGCTGGCCATGACAGAGGGATAGAGATGGGAAGGATGTGCAGCAGGTTAGGGTGATTAAGGACAGAGATGGAAATATGTTGACTGGTGCCAGCAATGTGCTGGCTAGATGGAAAGAATACTTCGAGGAGTTGATGAATGAGGAAAATGAGAGAGAAAGGAGAGTAGAAGAGGCAAGTGTGGTGGACCAGGAAGTGGCAATGATTAGTAAGGGGGAAGTTAAAAATGCATTAAAGAGGATGTAAAATGGAAAGGCAGTTGGTTCTGATGACATTCCTGTGGAGGTATGGAAGCATCTAGGAGAGGTGGAGTTTTTGATCAGCTAGTTCAATAGAACTCCCGCGCGTGAGAAGATGCCTGAGGAATGGAGGAAATTTGTGCTGTTGCCCATTTTTAAGAACAAGGGTGATATGCAGAGCTGTGGGAACTATAGAGGAATAAAGTTGATGAGCCACACAATGAAGTTATGGGAAAGAGTAGTTGAGGCTAGAATCGGGACTATTTGCGAGCAACATGGTTTCATGCCTAGAAAGAGTACCACAGATGCATTATTTGCCTTGAGGATGTTGATGGAAAAGTACAGAGAAGTTCAGAGGAGTGACATTGTCTGCTTTGTAAATCTAGAGAAAGCCTATGACAGAGTACCCAGAGAGGAACTGTGGTACTGCATGCGGAAGTCTGGAGTGGCAGAGAAGTATGTTAGAATAATACAGGTCATGTACGAGGGCAGCAGAACAGCGGTGAGGTGTGCTGTAGGTGTGACAGATGAATTTAAGGTGGAGGTGGGACTGCATCAGGGATCAACCCTGAGCCCCTTCCTGTTTGCAGTGGTGATGGATAGGCTGACAGATGAGGTTAGACTGAAATCCCCGTGGACCATGATGTTTGCAGATGACATTGTGATCTGCAGTGAAAGCAGGGAGCAGGTGGATGAACAGTTAGAAAGATGGAGGCATGCACTAGAAAGCAGAGGAATGAAGATTAGCCGAAGTAAGACAGAATATATGTGCATGAATGAGAGGGGTGGTGGGGGAAGAGTGAGGCTACAGGGAGAAGAGAGAGCAAGGGTGGAGGACTTTGGGGTCAACCGTCCAGAGCAATGGTGAGTGTGGTCAGGAAGTGAAGAAACGGGTCCAAGCAGGTTGGAACGGGTGGAGGAAGGTGTCAGGTGTGTTATGTGGCAGAAGAGTCTCTGCTAGGATGAAGGGCAAAGTTTATAAAACAGTGGTGAGGCCAGCCATGATGTACGGATTAGAGAGAGTGGCAGTGAAGAGACAACAGGAAGCAGAGCTGGAGGTGGCGGAAATGAAGATGTTGAGGTTCGCTCTCGGAGTGACCAGGTTGGATAAAATTAGAAATGAGCTCATCAGAGGGACAGCCGAGGTTCGATGTTTTGGAGACAAAGTTACAGCAGACTTTGATGGTTTGGACACGTTCAGAGGAGAAATAGTGAGTATATTGGTAGAAGGATGATGAAGATGGAGCTGCCAGGCAAGAGAGCTCAAAGAAGACCAAAGAGAAGGTGGATGGATGTCGTGAGGGAAGAGATGAGGTCAGTTGGCGTTTGAGAGGAGGATGCAGGAGATAGGCTTACATGGAAAAGGATGACGCGCTGTGGCGACCCCTAAAGCGACAAGCTGAAAGGAAAAAAATGAGTTTCGTTAGATTTTTCCATGTGCTTTGGTTGCCTGTTTTTGTAAATATATCACTTTTTTGTAATTCCTGCACTCCTGCCTGGCCTCCTTGCTTACCTGCACTTGGGTGCTCCATGTTTTGGCTTGCCTTCCACCACCACGAAAACCCTACCCTAACAAAATGATCTTGCGTTATTTGTGCGCACGCATGGTCTGAGGATGTTCTAAATTTATTCGCAGAGTACGAACAAAAACAAGTACGAACATGTTGATAAATCACAGGTTTGTGCGTCAAACGTGGATCCGCATGACTTAAGCACAAATCTATGCATATATACGGTTAGTGAATGAGGCCCAATGTCACCACCAGCCTTATAATACTATAAACTCCAAACTAACAAATTTTTCCTGCCACACCACATTGATGCTAAAAAACAAACAAAAAAAACTTTTAGGTTTTTTAATTTATTTTAATTTAATTAAATTTTTTTACCAATATAATGTGGCAGTCAAGATTAAGATTCTTCGACCTGTTGCTGATCTACTTACATTAACCAGGTTGGTTTGATGACTTGTTTAAAAGATTTAGAAACTGTTCAAATGCTTTCTTTAATATTAAGAAAATGAGGCCAAGATAGGTCATGAACTGTATTTTCACTTTTATAGCTCAATTGCATTTTTTTCCTCTTTTCGAGATGGGAAGTAAAAATAAACTGAAATAATGTGGTCGCAGTAGTGTTAATATCCTCTTATGACTAGGATATGACTGTTTAGAATTTAACCAATAACATTCAAACTCATGTTAAATGAGAGTCATCACACACCTACCCACTGTTTAAAGTGCCTCTGGTTAACCCCAAATTAATTTCAGCTGTTCTAGTAGGCTTTCTGTGACTTTTGTAGGTGCTTTCTAGCAGGAACCTGATGGTTTTGTGCTAACACTGATTGCACTTCGGAACTGTTCATACCTCTTGTACCTTGTCTAATGCAGCAGTTCCAGCCAAAGAAAAATAGCCCCCAAATACTTTGCTGCCACCACCATGTTTCACTTTCGGTATGGTGTTCTTTTGGTGGTAAGCTGTCTTGTTTGCGCCAAACATTTTCGAATTTTTGCTAAAATGTTCAGTCTTGGTTGACTAACACATTTTCCCATATGTTTGGGAGATTTTGTTCTGGTCCAATTGATCAACAATTTAAAGCTCCTTCCTCGCAAAGTGCTCAATATTAACATTGTTGCATCGCAATTGGTTAGAAAATGTTGCAAGCTACATTACACATGACTGTAGTTACAGTATGTCATTGTTAACTATTCCATTTAATGAGAATGATAGGATTAGACATCAGTGCAAAAGGTCCCCTGCGTCAGAACTCCTTGAAAGTTTGAAGAAAATCTGTTATGAATTGTTTATAAGTGTTGGCAAAGAAAGTCTAAAAGATGTGGTGGACTGCAGCCAAATCCTCGCTTTTCTGGGATTACAATTTAGAAGCAGCACGAGCCGTATAAAAGCGGCCAGTTGACTTGCCATCTGGTATGAAAGCTCATTAGCCCAAAACGACCTAGAGGAGTCATGCCTTCAACTGCTAAGTGCACCGATAAATGACCAGCAGTGAACCCGTATCGAGTGTTGTTTTCTCGTTTCGGCTGTTCGCAGTGTTCTTTCAAAAGGTATGACACTCCCTTCAGTAAATGTAGCGAGCCCATGAAACCCTCCGTATGAAAAAGCCTTATGATTGATGGACAAAGGAGCCTCTATGGCAGCACAGAGAGGCTTTCCGGGTACCTCTGTGCTTAATTCCTGCTCCCAACTGGCATGCCACAGAGACAGAGAGAGCTATACACTTCAATTATACAAGGGGACGGTGGGGGAGAAGTCTGTGAGGCCTGCTGGAGAACTGATCAATATTTCACCTCCAAAGGGACAAAACATCTCGCGGAGCAGCTGCTGCTTAACAGCCTTACACATTGGCGTGGCACAACCCGCACCACACAGCCATTCACTGGGAATTGAATGGAAGTCAGAAGAGTCATGTGGCCAACATGGCCTTCTGTAAAAGTTGAAGTTGGTGAGAGATGTGTGAAGGTGTTTCGCTGTTTGTATTCTTTGTCTGTCAGAGTACAGAGGCAACTATGATGGCATCATTCTGGGAAAGGAAGTGTTTGTCTTCCTTGCAAGTATACTGTTGCTGAAATGACTGAAAGCAACGTGTAATGATATCGGCAGGTGCAGGAAGTGTTTTGGAAATCTTGTTGGTAAGCTATATTAAAAGCTCAGTTCTGGTGTTATGGCTGTTTGCAGAAGAATTTAGTGGGATTGACATTTAGGGTTTTTTTTTTTTTTTCATTTGAATCTTACACGTACATGTTATAGTCACGAGATCCCTTTCTATATACAGTATATATTTTGGTTGAAATCATTGATCATTGAACAATATTTTAATTATTTTGTTTGTACAAAGTACTCTGCAGTGGTGTAGAATTGTAATGTGTCATAATGAGAACTGTGTCTAATATTTTGTTAAACAGGCAGCACGGTGGATGACTGGTTAGTGCGTCTGCCTCACAGTTCTGAGGACCGGGGTTCAATCCCCGGCCCCGCCTGTGTGGAGTTTGTATGTTCTGCCCGTGCCTGCGTGGGTTTTCTCCGGGTACTCCGGTTTCCTCCCACATCCCAAAAACATGCATGGTAGGTTAATTGACAACTTTAAATTGCCCGTAGGTGTGAATGTGAGTGCGAGTGGTTGTCTGTTTGTATGTGCCCTGCGATTGGCTGGCAACCAGTTCAGGGTGTACCCCGCCTCCTGCCCGATGATAGCTGGGATAGGCTCCAGCACGCCCGCGACCCTAGTGAGGAGAAGCGGCTCAGAAAATGGATGGATGGATTTTGTTAAACATGTTTAGTTACTTAAGAATAAAAAATATTTGGAACAGCTCTTAGTATGATGGATTTTGGTCAAATTCAGAATGGTTTGACTTCGCAAGCATTTGACTTCAGACTTCCACTGGACTTGGTTGCTATTGATTGGATTATCACTTAAAGTTCAACATTTTGAGCGTAGACATTTCCAGTGTTCCTCTTATCCTCTTATCCACTACAGATTGTTGTGCTCCACTTGCATTCCCACTGCGCACACACACGCACACAAATGCACACACGCACACACACACACACACACACACGCACACGCACACGCACACACATACACACACACACATAGCCTGCGGACTGACTGTGAGGCATTTCAGAACAACTAAATGTCAGGGGACCAAAACCTGGGTGAAAAACCGAGACTTTACCGAGCGAGGACTGTAATCTGTGGTTCGCTAAACCCTAGATGTTTCATTATGTAGGATATGTTTTTATTTATTTATTTTTATTTTTATTTTTTAATTGGCATCATGTGTGGCACTGGGTACACCAGAGGAAGTGCAAACGTGTGTAATGGGAGCCTGCATCAGTGATGGTAACTAGAAGTTTGGTAGCCTCAAGCAAATATTCTAATCTGTATTGCGTTGGGTTTTCTTGTTTACTCCTCTCTACTTCAGACGAGACACATTCCCTCTTGACCTTCAGCCAGTTTCCAGAATCATTTGTTTCTCCAAGTCAGTTTTAGAGCCATCATCCATCCTTGTTGGCTGTGGCTATGTTCATCTGAATTCTGTTTACTTCTTCGTTTAGTTATACAGTTAGTTCATTTGCTGATTACTAGCTTTTTGATCTAACAGTGAAAACTGCTCATTACTACTGCATTTTTTTCACCTAACAAGCCCCATTTCCAGTGGTGAACTTTTTACTTGCTTGCTTTGGAGGGTCAGTTTCACAGTAACTTGTGGTCTTATTGGCAATACCTCGTTGAACATTCATCCAATCATTCTGAGATGTTATGAATATATTCAGAAGGCATCTCTTGGCAAGTCCCATCATTTTTTGCCCAATCCATATGGGGCCCCACAAATGCAAAAGCATTTACCTCCCCAATTCAGCCTTTGGCTTTCAGACAGTAGACTCTAAGCCATGGTGAATTTGATCTAAGTTGGTCAATATGTAATATAGACTTGTCATTTCCTTGTTGTATTTTCAACATTATGGAGCTCAACACAAAGCCTTGGGAGACTGGTATACACGTCAATAAAATTTGTGCAAAATCAGCTGAACAGCATGGTTGCTGTCAATCAAAAGATATTTGCAGGCCCAGGGTTAATCAGCTAATTGCCCATGCAATCACTCATTTACTATTCGTCCAATCATGAAACTTTGAGGATACCGACAGAACATGTGCTTTGACATGTCCCCCAAAGTATTGTGAGACCAACCGAATGAGGCCACCACAAATGGTAAAATGCCTAAAACACAGTTTAAAACACTGCTCAATATGATCGTATGATTAAGTTGAAATTTTACATACGAGTCCAGCTCAGTGGGCCTCATTCACGAACCATGCGTATGCACAGATGCGTTTGACACACAAATCTGTTAATATGTTTAAAAATGATTAACATGATATTTATGTTGTCTTTGTCTGTGTTTAGCAAGTTTTCTGATGATACCAACGTTTTGCGAAAAGGATTAAAGTTACAAAGTTCTTGGAGCCATCACTCGTGACAAAATTTCCGCCCATTGGCTGAGATGCGTCAGACGGGCGCCCCTTAAAAAGGAAATGTGCACGGCTTATGCAGATTGCGGCTCGCGGACACAACCTCGTCGTTTGGAAGGAATTTAGATTCTGTGACTTACGCATGGTGGTGTGAAGAAAATTGGCTGATACGCACGTGTCATGAATCTGACGGTGGTTTTGCGTATATATGCTCAAATTGTGCGCAGAGTAAGAACATCTCTTCATAGTGAATGAGGCCTTAAGTGTTCTGTGTGCTCTCCAACGACAAAAGAATGACAAAAAACGAACATTAAAATATCTCTGGAATTTAAGTGATAAATGGAACCATTTGTGGTGGCCTCTGAAGGAGAATGTCCGGCCATCTGTTTGTGCCCTCAAGGTGAAACAAACTTTGGATATGCAGCAGGACAATGATCCAAAACACACCAGCAAGTCCACCTCTGGATGGCTGAAGAAAAACAAAATGAAAGCTTTGGAGTGGCCTAGTCAAAGTCCTTACCTAAATCCTATTGAGATGCTGTGTGGCATGACCTTAAAAAGGCAGTTCATGCTCAAAATCCTTCCAATGTGGCTGAATTACAACATTTATGCAAAGATGAGTGGGCTAAATTCCTCCACAGCGCTGGAAGGGACTCATTGCAAGTTATCGCAAACTCTTGATTGCAGTTGTTGCTGCT
Source organism: Phycodurus eques (assembly GCF_024500275.1). Lineage (NCBI taxonomy): Eukaryota > Metazoa > Chordata > Actinopteri > Syngnathiformes > Syngnathidae > Phycodurus > Phycodurus eques. The sequence goes on along the minus strand of NC_084525.1, from coordinate 4,892,371 downwards.
AAGGGTGGCCCAACCAGTTATTAGGTTTGGGGGGCATTCACTTTTTCACACAGGGCCATGTAGGTTTGGATTTTGTCTTCTCCCATAATAATAAAAACACATTTAAAAACTGCATTTTGTATTTACTTGACTAATATATAAATTAGTTTGATGATGGGAATGATGATTTAAGTGTGACAAACATGCAAAAAAAATAAAAATAAATTCAGGAAGGGGGCAAACACTTTTTCACACCACTGCATATGTATCTCAAATATGAATTCATGATTTATAAAATCCACATAACTTGGTACCATCACTTTTTTACTTTCGCCATAAATGATTTTTTGTTAAGCATTTCAAGCTCTCTGTCCTTGCTGGATATAAATTGCATCATTGTCAACCTCTTTCCTCTGAGGAATTTCATATAATTGGGCTGTGAATTCAGTAATTGCTGTAGTCATCTTATCTTTGGCTGATAGATCAGCTTTTCCTTGTCCTCCGTCTGTTCTTTTTTCCCACTCTCTGTTGTCTGCACGACATCAACTCCCCTCCCCTTTCTTTATCCATTGCTCATCTTAGGGAGACAGGCAACATTCATTGTTTTTACTCAAAGAAAGCAATCATTATCGCTAGAGAGCATTTTTACACTGTTTTTTTTAGGTTTGTAGATGCCCATTTATTTATTTTGTTTGTTTGTCTGGTGATAAGCTATTTCTTATTTCCTTATGATAAATATACAGTACTTATTGGTTTATCAAGAAAAAAAAGTGGTATGAATAATATTCTCTGGTATAAAACCATGCTTTAGATTCAGTAAAATGTTCAGATTCATTATTATTATGATCCAGTGTATTTCTTTAAATTTAATTTTTTAATTTTAATTTTGTAATTTTTTTTTTACAATGGGACATACAAAGTCAAACAGTCCTACAAGTATAAGCAGAACTTAAGCACTGTGAGTAATTAAAGTTTAAAATAATACATGACACTGAAATACGACTTGGTTAACAGTGGATAAAAGTATTGGGACACCACGGAAATCTTTTAGCGTGAATGTAAGATTGAAGATTTTGCTCGGCTTTGTTTCCTGTTGGTGCCCAACCAGTCACAATTCTCAGCGAACCTTCTCCAGATCTTCACGTAGTATTGAGAGCAATTGATTTTGAATGACATACAAACCATAATAGCTGATGCAGCTGAGGTCAATGGTCAAACTCCAGATATATTATTATGTTTAGCTCTCTGCAAGGACCAATCTTGTCAAGGTTATTGTCCTTTATAAAGGCAAAAAAAAATATGATATATGGTTTCCAACATAGGATGGTTTTAATAGTTCACTTTTTCCCTTTTCCACATCTGCAGATGTTGGTGGGGATTACAAAAAAGACCTGAATTTGTATGTGATTCAATATTGTCATAGTTTCCAGTAGTAATAGCACTAATGTATGAAGAAACATGAATAGTTAACAAAAGTAAGAATTACATTAAAAACAAAGAGAATTATAAGTATTTTATATACCAATGGACTATTGCAAATCTATGGAAATCGCAAGACTGTCAGGGCATTCAGTCTCATAAAATTTGGTCCCAGCCACGGGCCACGTGTCCGTCAACAAGATAAGGACCAACTACACACAAAAACTCATGAGAATGACATAAGAGCAAAATAAATGTTATTGAACCTCTGTGGAAGAGGCTGATACCTACAGTCGAGCGGAAGCTCAAATAGTTTGGTGTGAGGAGTTAGTCAAAAATATTGTTAAATTAAAAATATTTATTTAAGGGTGAAATTACATCACTGACAGTTTTGGCTGTCACTTAAGTCTTCGTCAGAGCTGTCACAGCTTCCTGGTGTGACTTGTCTATAAAAACAGCGGATCGGGCCAGGAAACCTTTGCATTGTTTTTTTGTGTTCTGGTGAATCTTCCTGCTGTTTCCTTCTCACATTCAACCACACATAGTTTGTTTAAAGGAATGTCCTGCGATTGGCTGGCGACCAGTTCAGGGTGTACCGCCTCTCGCCCGAAGTCTGCTGAGATAGGCGCAGCACAACCGCGACCCTGGTGAGGAAAAGCGGTTCGGTAAATGGATGGATGGATGTTTAAAGGAAGCGTTTATTTCTCCCATCCCTCATCCTCACAACCATCTCATCTCTCCAAATTTACTGACAGCCGTAGAATTTCTCTATCATCCGTGCAAATACAGTATGTCATCCCGCCAAATCCAGTGACAGCCAAAGAATTTCACACTGAGAGAATGTGTAATGTAACCTGCTGATTTTGTGGCAATAAAATGACTTTCTTTCACTCTCTATTTGTTGGTAATGCCTGCCAAAACTAGTATGAACGCCTTACGGCCGAGAATCCTCTCGAGTGAACATCCGTGCATATTTTCATAGAACTTTTTATCTTTTAAGAGCGAAATCTCAGGGCGTAGTCATGTGGAAGTCAACAGTGAAGTGGGAGTTTGCAGATACAGTGGGTACGGAAAGTATTCAGACCCCCTTAAATTTTTCACTCTTTGTCATATTACAGCCATTTGCTAAAATCATTTAAGGAAATGTTTTTCCTCATTAATATACACACAGCACCCCATATTGACAGAAGAAAAACAGAATTGTTGAAATTTTTGAAGATTTATTAGAAAAGAAAAACTGAAATATCACACAGCCATAAGTCTTCAAACCCTTTGCTGTGACACTCATATATTTAACTCGGGTGCTGTCCATTTCTTCAGATCATCCTTGAGATGGTTCTACACCTTCATTGGAGTCCAGCTGTCTTTGATGATACTGATTGGACTTGATTAGGAAAGCCACACACCTGTCTAAATAAGACCTTACAGCTCACAGTGCATGTCACAGCAAATGAGAATCATGAGGTCAAAGGAACTGCCTGAAGAGCTCAGAGACAGAATTGACCAAGATAGAAATCGTTGGCCTTAATTCTAAGCGGTATGTGTGGAGACAACCAGGCACTGCTCATCACCTGTCCAATACAGTCCCAACAGTGAAGCATGGTGGTGGCAGCATCATGCTGTGGGGTGTTTTTCAGCTGCAGGGACAGGACGACTGGTTGCAATCGAAGGAAAGATGAATGCGGCCAAGTACAGGGATATCCTGTACGAAAACCTTCTCCAGAATGCTCAGGACCTCAGACTGGGCCGAAGGTTCACCTTCCAACAAGACAATGACCCTAAGCACCCAGCTAAAATAACAAAGGAGGTAGCTTCAGAACAACTCCGTGACTGTTTTTGAACGGACCAGCGAAAGCCCTGACTTATTCCCAATTGAGCATCTCTGGAGAGACCTGAAAATGGCTGTCCACCAACGCTTACCATCCAACCTGACAGAACTGGAGAGGATCTGCAAGGAGGAATGGCAGAGGATCCGCAAATCCAGGTGTGAAAAACTTATTGCATCATTCCCAAAAAGACTCATGGCTGTATTAGCTCAAAAGGGTGCTTCTACTAAATACTGAGCAAAGGGTCTGAATACTTATGGCTATGTGATATATCAGTTTTTCTTTTTTAATAAATCTGCAAAAATGTCAACAATTACATTTTTTTTTTTTCTGTCAATATGGCTGTAACAACATTTTTTTTCTGTCAATATGGGGTGCGGTGTGCACATTAATGAGGAAAAAAATTAACTTAAATGATTTTAGCAAATGGCTGACATATGACAAAGAGTGAAGAATTTAATGGGGTCTGAATACTTTCCGTACCCACTGTATACTGTATTATAAGCTTACATAATGCATCAAAGCTGAATTGTGAACTGTCAGTGCTGCTTCTGGCTACTTCCCACCCAAGGCTTGCCATCCATCCGAGCACAAACAACTTGACTTTGGAAGAATGTTTTTTTTTTTCTGAACAATTTGTTTACATTTCAAATTGCACAACCTCATAGGCTCAACTTGAGAGATTTTACTGTGATTTATTTTTCCTCAATTACATTTATAACTATTCAAAAATGGTCTGTTTCTACAGCATTTTGTCCTGTTAAATCCAAACTGAGCAAGTGCTCCACGGGGCCTCTTTCCCCTCCTCCCGTTTCTGTTTTCTTTCTCTTTGCCAGAAATTGGAAGAGAATCAACGTGGAGATGTATCAAAGCAGTGAGAAAGATACAAAAAAAAAAAATGAATTGCACATTTTCATCTTAATTTATTTTTAGGAACCATGTCCACATCTGGATTACCCTCAGTCTCTGGACTCTGGTCCCTTGACTGCAATTTTCCACTTTGTGAAATGGGGATGGCAGTGTAATTTGTAAAGGTTCAAGAGAAGTTCAGTCATGATGTGGCTTCATTTTGAGAGAGGAAATTGCTTGGAATTCCGTCAATATTGACTGACAGACATCGTGTTGGGGGTCGACCTGCACCGTATGATAATTGTATGAATGTTTTTTTCGTAACGCTTCTGTTTGTTTCTTATGTCCGACAGGAAATCGTTGCATGTTTAATCATTCACTGATGAATCAATAAATAAAAAGTAACAAAAAAATAATACACTACAACACCATTACTAATGATTCAGTCAATATTTCGTGCAGCTCCTTTAATCCCAGAGTTTATATATTTTCTTTGGTGAGTATTTGAAAATTAGTTCATATGATTGATTAAAAAAAAAAAAAAAAGAGATAAATCTAAACAATTTCAAAACTTTTTTCACCAATAATGTGACCTGTAAACTTTACAACTCAATTGAAAAACATATTTACAATATTACAATACAATATTTTAGAGATAAGTAAAAATAAACATTTATGATAACGTGGTTGCACAAGTGTGCACACCCTCTTATGTGGGGAATGTGGCTGTGTTTAGAATTCACCACTCATGTTGAAACTCATGTGAGTCAGCACACTGCCACCATTTTAAGCGCCTCTGATTAAGCTCAAATGAAGTTCAGCTGTTCTAGTAGACTTTTCCTGGCATTTTTGTAGTCGCATCTTACAGCATAAGCCATGGTAAGAAAATAATTTCCACAGCATTAGAGGGATCGCATTCTTCAAAGGTATCAGTCCGAACAAGGGTACCAAAGAATTTCCAAGGCATGAAATGTATCATGAAACACTGTGAAGACAGTCATCATGAATTGGAGAAAGTGGAACAACTGTGACATTATCAAGAACCGGGAGTCTCTCGAAAATTCATGAAAAGAGAAGAAAACTAGTTAGGGTGTCTGCCAAGAGTCCGACAGCAGAGAAGGAGCTTCTGAAATTTCTGGCAAGTACTGGTTATTTAGTACACATGACAACAATCTCCTGTCTTCTTTATATGTCTGCGCTACCAAATCAGGTGGCATGACGGAAGCTTTATCTTCCAAAGAAAAGCATTCATTTTACAAAAAACACTTGAAATCTCCCAAGAGCATGTGCGAAAATGTTTTATAGTCCACCGAAACAAAATTTTCATGTTTTGGCCATCACTCCAAAAGGTATGTTTGGAACAAACACAACAGTGTTCATCACCAAAAGAAGACCATACCTGCAGTGAAGCATGGTGGTGTCAGCATCATAAACGGGGGCTGTTTTTCTTCAGCTGGAGCTAGGGACTAGTGAGTGTTAGCAGAGTCGTCTATTTGTGAAATGGGGATGAGAGGCGCTTATTTGTTTCAAGTGGACAACATGCCGATTAATGGAGGCAAGTAGCACTATTTGAGATAATACGGTGAGTTGACAAACAAATGGATGGCCTGGACGGCCTGGACTTCTTCGACGGTGTCAGCCAACCAGTGTTTGTTTCAAAATGCCTCCGTTGTATTCGCTATTTGTAACACGTCGTTTAACCCAATGTTTCAATGATTTGAAAGGACCAAAGTGGCAATACCGTAGATGTTTCTTAATTGGTGCCATATGAATTGCTGGTGTTTACCACATCTTGTCCAAAGTCCACTGGGATAGGCTGTAGCTCACCCGTGACCCTAGTGGGGGTAAGCTGTATGGAAAATGGACGGATGGTTTCTTAATTAAAATTTATACAACAGCTCAGTGGTGACTTATAGTTGGGTTTAAAGGTCCACTAAGATGTATTGCATTATGAAAAGTCAATCTTGTTTATAGTTTTGAAGAATACAACTGGGGCAATATCAGAAGGATAATGTGTGAATCTCACATTCGAGCCTCTCTGTATGTAAATGAGTGAGAGTCTGTGCTGTAGGTTAGTCTATTATTTTCAATTTGAATGGCAAAGCGGAGTGTGGAAACAATTACCACCACAATTGCCTCGCTCAGACTACAAAGAGTCCCACCAAAAGGCTTAAGTGTCCTCTTCTGAATGCACGTGAAAATAGCCAGGTTAAAACCTTTGCAACTCTCTTCAGCAGAGGGCCTCATCCTCGTGAATGTGAAATGTGTGCTGTCAAATCCTCCACAGTCAGGTTATCCTGTCCATCTTGGATGTTTGACTACTATCACTTCATGTAGTTATTCCATTCAGTACGCTCACTCAGAAGGTCCGTTTGTTTGAACGAGTCATTTGCGAAAGACAACACTACTCGAGCCCCGTCAACCCATGCGCTCCCCCCTAAGAAAGAAAATGCAAAATACTTGATTATGTACAGTAAATGTGTTGTGACACGCAATTTGGTGCACATTTCATATTTCCAGTGCGCATGCACGCCTACGCATCACTTGTGTGCACCTCTGTCTATAGGGATCTTACAGATCCACCATACTGCATGGGCAAGCAGGTTAAAAAAAAAGAAAGGATGTTTGTCCTTGAAATTCTGTGTCGCTTGATGAAGTCATTTTATATTCTGGGCAAGTCTCCCTTTTTCTGAAAACAACATTCTCCTCTCCTCCAGATCCTGTACTTCCATACATCTCTGCGGTTACCCAGCACCGTGTTGGTGTTAGAGCTCGTGGCATTGTCAACGAGGTCAGACCGTTCACAACAGGCCCTGGGGCAAGGCTTCACAGTTTTGGATCTTTTTCCCAACAAGATGGAACCTCAAGGGGACAGACGGTGATGAGCCTATCTTAGCTTTTCATAGCAAACAGAGATTTTGTTTGTCAACAGCTGATAGTATGGAATGGACTATGGCATTTTCAGGACACTACTGGTAAGTGTCCTGAAAATTCCATAGTGTTTGTACTTAAATCTTTGCTATACAATGTCATACAAACAAGGCCAAATATACCAAATCATCATATGTTTTACTTTCAACCTGTAGACTGAATCTACTTCATGGCTCACCAAGAGTTCTTCTACACCCACTGCTCAAGGACGTTGTTGACTGTAAGAACCTTTTATATCATTTATTTTACAATAAATCTCTAGCTTTGCATGTTTCTTTAACTGGAATTTTTTAATGTGACCGAAGTAATGCAGAGATACTAAGATGCTAACTATGCTGCCTTGGCTAGCCTGGTTAAACTCACTATTTGTGTTTAGGTTTGCAATCAAGGGTTTGGAGAATCTGTCTGTGAATGTTCTGAACTCCTGATTTTGTGTGAAAACAAAATTTTCACGAAAAGGAAGAGAGTGAAAAATCTTAATTTACACCCTGAACTGGTCGCCAATCGCAAGACACGTATAAACAAACAACCATTCCCACTCAAAGTCACACCTATGGGCAATGTAGGGTTTTCAATCAACCTACCAAGCATGTTTTGGGGATGTGGGAGGAAACTGGAGTACTCGGAGAAAACCCACAAAGGCATGGGGAGAACAGGCAAACTCCACACAGGCGAGGCCAGATTTGAACCCGGGTCCTCAGAACTGTGAGGCAGACGTGCAAACCAGTCGTCCACCGTGCTGCCAAACCGTCGTTGTGTTGTTGTTATTGTCACTCAGTGCAAACGAGTTGAGACAACAGCGCCTGTGCTAATTGCAGCCAAGCATTGCACTCAAATCTGCCCTAACAATCAAATAAAATATTGTAATCCTCAAGAACCACTGAATCCATTTTCATGCTCTTCCCAAACAAAATACTGATAAATGCTTTTTAAAACTAATGGTTAAGCTAATTCAATTGGAGCAAGCACACTCATTTAAAAGGTTATGTTGTCATTGTAATCTAATGTAAATGTTACTTGGGTTAAGCATTTGAGTACAAATCCTGTGGAGGTTTCCCCTTAATCTCTTAGTTATTTAAAGACAGTATCTTAAAAGTCAAACTATAAATTACAAAACACCGTAGTCCTTTGCAGTATGAATAACAATGTGCTCAGTGAGAGCACAGCGTTCCTGTCTTGGCTATCATGTCCCATGAATATTAGAAAGGCTTCTTTCAAACTGACTCTTACATGAGTTGAATTATTAACAACACGGCCCGTTGTTTTGTCAAACGTTGCTCTTCTGTTTCAAGTGGCACACTGCTTGCTTGCCACTTTTGGTGTTTTAGCCCTTTTATGGCCATAGCCCTTTTTCTTTCCCCTGAGTTCTATCTCCAGCAGTATGACAGGGGGACGCTGTGTCTTGATGTGAAACCTTTTGATTGGGGAATTTATTGGATTGAGGTAAGAACTGTAAAAATAAGTCATTTGTGGTGCTGGATGAGAAGATGTATGTTTTCTTTCAGCGGTCAGTCATGTCCTGTGTTAAAGATTTATGATGAAAAAATAACCCCCCTTCCCCTTTTATTCACTTTGCCCGACTTTGCAGCTTCAAACTGCTGCATTTTCAGCACGCTTGTCAACCATGTATGTTGCTCGAAACTCGTCAAAATTAGAAACAATACAGTGTTCATGAAGTTGCATTTAATTTTCTTCTAAATTTCCAAGAGAACAAAACAATCGGACAAAAAAGTGTGTGAACCCTTTGGAATTTGTTAAATTTTGGCATAAATTGGTTGTAAAATGTGGCCTGCTCTTCATCTAAATCACAAGAATAAACAGTCTGCTTACTCTAATACTACACAAAGAATTATGTTTTCATATTAAATTTCAAATACCATGTTAACATTCACTGGACAGGGAGGACAAAGTAAGTGAACCTCAAGGCTACGGATTCTCCAAGAGCCAATCAGAGTCAGGTGTGAGGCAACCTGGAGTCCAATCAATGAGTCAAGTTGGTAGGCGTCAATCATTGCCAACTGTGGGCCCGTGAAGCACTTTGAGACTCTCTTGTGATTAAGGGCTATACACATAAACCTGAGTTAACTTGACTTGAGGTGTGGCTGAAAGCTACTCTGGTCAGTAGAAAACACACACCAGGTTTAGAATTGTCTCTTGTTGCAAAGTCCTGTGATTAGGAATTGTTGACTTGTATGAAGCTGGAAAAAAGGTTACAAAAGTGTCTCTAAAAGCCTTGCTCATCAGTCCTATAAATGGAGAACATTCAGCACTGTTGCTTCTCTTCCAAGAAGTGGCTGTCCTGTTAAGTTGACTGCAAGAGTACAGAGTAGCGGAGTATGTGCGATAAGGTAAAAAAAGAACCCTATCAGCTGAAGACTTACAGAAATCGCTGGCACATGCCAACAACATGTTGGAAAAACATCCACCATACTAAAACATTAAACAAGAATGGAGTTCATGGGAGAACACCATGGAGGAAGCCTGACTGTCTAAAAAAAAACTGCTGCACTTTTGAAGTTTGCTAAAGAGCATTTGGATATTCCACAGCACTACTGGCAAAATATTCTTAGACAAATGAAACCAAAGTTGAATTGTTTTGGAGGAACACACAACGCCAGGAAAAATGGTAAAGCACACCAACATCAAAACCTTATCCCGACTGTGAAGCATGGTGGAGAGAGCATCATGGTATGGGTGTGCTTACTTCCGCAGGGCCTGGACAGCTTACTATCATCAACGGAAAAATGAATTGACAAGTTTATCAAGATATTTTGCAGAGGAACTTTAGGCCATCTGTCCAACAGTTGAAGCTCAAAAGAGGATTGGTGTTGCAATGGGAAAAATCAACGACAGAATGGCTTCAAAAGAAGAAAATACAAGTTCTGGACTGACCCAGTCGAAGTCCTGACCTCAACCCAATTGAGTTGCTGTGGCGTGACCTCAAGAGAGCTGTTCACACCAGACATCCCAGGAATCCTGCTGAACTGCAACAGTTTTGTAAAGCAGAATGGTCCAAAATTCTTCCTGATCGTTGTGCTCGTCTGATCTGCAACTACATTGACATTATTGCTGCCAGATGAGGGTCAACCAGTTATTAAATCCAAGGGTTCCCTTACTTTTCCCCTCCCTGTCTTGTGAATGTTATTTCGAATAAAAATATGAAAACATAATTGTTTGAGTGGTATTTGTTTAAGCGCACAGACTACATTTCTTAAACCAATTTATGCAAAAATATAAGAATTTCCGCAGGGTTTACATGCGTTTTCCTCCCACTATATATAAAATGTTAGCAAAGGTGGCAGCTTTCTTTTCTTTTTTACCTTGTCTTTAAAACAGTGCTCCTTGTATGCAACACTGTATTTAGTAGTTTTGTGACATAAGGCAAGCCACCAAACTTTGGCCCTGCAGAGTCCGGCAGTTGTGCTCACATGTATACCAGCAATGTGTCCACAGAGAATTGCATTCTGTGTGGAAACATGTAGCAGAACCAGATAGAACATTGATTCATGAATATGTTCTTCCTGTAAGCTGAATTTCAATCTAGTCCTGTGATTGCTCAATTATTTTTTGGGGAAAAATACATAGGCACAAAGACAATGGGCATTCACGTTCCAATCTCGGTAACGTGAGCTGCAATGCATTTGAACCTTGTGATGACTAAGCCATTTTCCGCTGGGATTTTAAAATCATGCACGATTCCATTCACTCTGCACATCTTACTCAACTCTCTGTGGCAAGGATTTCTTGTACTGTGATTGGCTGGCTTTTCAGCACCACTGGGCAAAATCGACATCAATCATTATAGGTTTGGTCCGTAGCATGTCAGCGAATAGGGAAAAATGTTGATCAGTTCTCCGAAGTAAAAGCAGATGTTTGCAAATGTCTTATTTTTATTGAACAATAATAATCATAATAATTGAATAATCAGTATGCTTTCATGGATGACTACAGAAATACAAGAATATTTACTGTTGAGAGGCTGAAATTCTGAGGATTCTGAGTTTAATAAGGTCTCTAAACAATTATTCGATTATCAAAATAGTTGTTAATTAATAAGTGATCGATTAGTTGTCGATTAATCTATTAAATGTTATGCCTCAAATGCTCCATTTAATTACATTACATTTTATTATATTGAATTATATTTTAGGGCCTAACATTGAATAGACTGAATTTAGCTTTATTGGCCAAAACACATCTTTTGAAACAAAGCTGTAACACAAAAGTAATGTGGAGGTACACAATTCGGAGACAGTAATCTAATCGAACTAATTAATTCGTCACAATGCAGTAGTACATCAAGTCTAATTTTGGAAGTAGCCTGCCCAACACATCGAATGTACTCATAGAGTAATTGTAGCTTTGCACAAGTCTTGGAATTACATCAGTCTAACATTTTCTTACTTGACAGTGACATCCTATTTGTCGTCCAATCTGTTGCTTTCTTCTTTCCCACTCAACCTTGTCCCAAAAACCACTGCTACTATTTGTCTGATGTTGAGCCATTTTTATTTTTTTTTTGTACCTCGGATCTCTTTCGTTTTCACATCCCGTGCCAATCTGCTGCTCAGATGACTCTGTGGGATCAAATACTGCTCACTACAGCTGTAAGGAGTCTTTTTTTGGGCTAGTTTTCTAATCTATGCATACAGCATCAGACAGGTACTCGAGGATGATGCATAATGGATAACAAGAAATAAATGATGAAAAAGTTGTTGGCAACTGGGCACCAGCTGTGCCAAGAAAGTTCTATTTGATACCTACTGCTCTCATTTTCTCTCCTTTCAGTTACTTCTGTATTTCATGCTAGGGAGCGTATTTTAACTGAAAGCAGCTTTCACCACTTTTTGTTGTTTGTGAAGCTGAAATGAAGCTCTGTTGTAACCTAAGAGAATTATCTAAGCAGTTTTCCTATTTTTTTTTATTTTTTATTTTTTTTTATTTTATTTTTTTTTTGCTTTCAGCATTTTTGTAGCAACTGAGCTGTTGGAGACAGTGAAAAATGGTGGCTCGAGGGGAGAGCTCATAAATATGTTGTATTCCACCACCTTTTTGCTTAGTTAGTCTTTAAAATATATTCAGATTCAACTTGAAATGAAGTTCCAATGTATGTACAAAAAAACAACAACGGATATTGTGTATCCCTGGTGCAGTAGTAGTAGTATTGTTATTTTTATATATATTTTTTTTAAATCATCCCACCGGCCGGCACATAGATACGGATGGGCATAGATAAATGTCTCCATGCGAGACTGTGTGCACAGGATTTAAAGCCACTTTAATTGGACAGGAATTGAAGTTGGCTGTGATCACGCCCACAGCAGCGCCCTCATGTCCCTCTTTTAAATGCTCTGGGGTGCGCTATCCACGAAATTATCAACACTGGGTCTAACCCACCTCCATGCAGAGTTATGCAATGTGTAGCGCCGGATTTACACAAGTCACAAAAATAGAGCCTTAACTGGTGCATATGGAACTTACGGTACATCCAAATAATTTATTGTGTTGTTATAAACGTTGTCTTGTGTTGTTAAATACTCCTCCAACATCATTACTGTATTACTAAAGTAGACAAATTGACATTTGTACATGTGTAAATTTGAGTGGTAAAATATTGAATTATAATTAAAAAAACAACAACAAACAAATGGACAATGTATGGAACATCTATTGGCATACTATTGGGTTTATATGCAGGTATGCACGCTTTGTTCCAGGACATTTTGATGAGGAATTACGGTTTGAGCCTATAAGAGCAAATGCAACTTGTCCAACCCCAATTCCAATGAAGTTGGGATGTTGTGTTAAACATAAATGAAAAGAGAATACAATGATTTGAAACTCATGCTCAACCTATATTTAATTGAATACACTACAAAGACAGGATATTTAATGTTCAAAGTGATAATCATAATGCAAATAATCATTAACTTATAATTTTATGGCTGCAACACGTTCCAAAAAAGCTGGGACAAGTGGCAATAAAGACAGAAAGTTGAGGAATGCTCATCAAACACCATCCAGAATCTGGAGAAATCACTACTGTAAGTGGCAAGGCCAAAAATCAACATTGAATGCCCGTGACCTTCGATCCCTCAGGCGGCACTGCATCAAAAACCGACATCAATGTATAAAGGATATCACCACATGGGCTCAGGAACACAGTTCGGCGCTACATCCCTAAGTGCAACTTGAAACTCTACTATGCAAAGCAAAAGCCATTTATCAATAACACCCAGAAACGCTGCCGGCTTCTCTGGGCCCGAGCTCATCTAAGATGGATTGATGCAAAGTGGAAAACTATTCTGTGGTCCGACGAGTCCGCATTTCAAAGTGCTTTTGGAAATTGTGGACGTCGTGTCCTCCGGGCCAAAGTGGAAAAGAACCATCCGGACTGTTATGGACGCACAGTTCAAAAGCCAGCATCTGTGATGGTATGAGGCTCTGTTAGGGCCGATGGCATGGGTAACTTACACAGCTGTGAAGGCACCTTTAATGCTGAAAGGTACATACAGGTTTTGGAGAAACATATGCTGCCATCCAAGCAACGTCTTTTTCATGGACGCCCCTGCTTATTTCAGCAAGACAATGCCAAACCACATTCTGCACGTGTTACAACAGAGTGTTACAACAGAGTGCTGCCTGCACTCCAGACCTGTCTCCCATTGAAAATGTGTGGCGCACTATGAAGCGTAAAATACGACAACGGAGACCCTGGACTGTTGAACAGCTGCAGCTGTACATCAAGCAAGAATGGGAAAGAATTCCACCTACAAAGCTTCAACAATTAGTGTCCTGCGTTCCATACGTTTATTGAATGTTGTTAAAAGAAAAGGTAACACAGTGGTAAACATGACACTGTCCCAGCTTTTTTGGAACGTGTTGCAACTATAAAATTCTAAGTTAATGAATTTGCTAAAAACAATAACGTTTATCAGTTTGAACCTTAAATATCTTGTCTTTGTATTGTATTCAATTACATATAGGTTGAACATGATTTGCAAATCATTGTATTCTGTTTTTATTTGTTTAACACAACGTCATTGGAATTGTGGTTGAAATATTAATTGTCTCTGATGCTGCTGAACGTGCAATCATTAATCTTTTCAGAGTGAAACATTGTGATGCTGTTGAGGCTTGAAGAAAGTCACCAAACCACCATTTGCTCACCTTGCAGATGCTCTGTGTTCTGTGTTGATGGCTGAGATTGTCTTGAGTCACGTGGTTGTATGACCTGTTTGAAAGATGACATCATCAAACTTATTGCTCACACCGCGGGCCCCGTATATGCAGCAGACGCCTTCCTGGAGAAGCACATTTTCCAATTTGAATGCTGTCGTTTCGGTAAAGACCTGGAAAATGATCCTGGTGGTGTAAGGGAATACTTCAGCAGGGTCACTTCCAAATGGAATGTTGAAAAATGAAAGCCTCTGCATGTTGGTTGTCATGCCATCAGGAAATTCACACCTGAAAATATTACACGGACGCGCAATGGAGATGTATAATTCTTCCTTCGGCGTATAGAAGATTATTTTTGACTGGAATATCATGTACACTTTCCTGTGCAAAAGTCCTACTCCTTTAATTTTGCTGTAGACTGAAAACATTGGCCAAGGAAGAACCCCTTACATTCGTAACAACCTTTTTTGCACTGCGGACCGGTTAGGATTCGGCATTTTTCTCACGGTCCGGCTGTGGTGGTGGCGCGTGTGTGTGTGTGTGTGTGTGTGTATATATATATATATATATATATATATGACTGAAAACATAGGTTTGCTATCGAAAGATGAATATGAGACATATGAGACAAAAGGTGAACAATTCATCTTTTATTTCAAGGTATTCAAATCTGGGTATGAGATACAACTTTGAAGATAGATCCTTGTGTTTGCATTCACCCATTTGTCACACGAGCAAAAGAATTAGAGCATGTGACTGACTTGTTGCCCTTGTGTGTCCTATTACAGTGGCTAATCAAACAATAAATAGTACTAAATGTGTATGGTAAGCTTCAGAGTTTGCGGGTAGCTTTTGAAGATATTTACACTCATTAGCAGTACAATGGAACCTTGAGTTGCAAATGACTCTTTTTACGAACAATTGGGTTTACATACAAAGTTTTCGTCGAAGACTTACCTCAATTTACATTATTTTTGGTTTGCAAACGGTCTGAGTCATGATCACTGACTCTGTGGATATTGCTTTGGATGTAAGTTGAAAACTAGTTGTTTGCTCCGCGGCGTAAGGCAGAAATCTGTTCTAGGCGCAAGTTCCGCCTTCACATCCTTGATCATCCAGTCACAAATCTATAAGCATTTGTGATTGACGTGGTAAGAAAAAGTACTAAAGAAGTAAAGAAAAAAGTAGTAAAGAAAAAATACTATTTACATTATGTATGTTGGTTATTGAATTGTAGTGTCTCTTTAATTAAAACAACAATTGCTTAATGTTGGCGTAATCATGTCAATATAGCGCTAAATGGAGGCGTTAGCTAGGCGGAAGTTCCTATGAAAAGGGAAACCGTTAAAGATAGTGTAAGGAAGCACTTTTCACAGATGAACAGAAAGATCTGTACGTTATGCAACCTTCATTGACTGTGCGTCATGCAATGCAATTGAAAAGGTAGGCACTCTGTATCTTTGTTTTTTTTCCCTTTCTTTACTAGACTGACAAAAGTGAGAAAGTACTTGCTGGTGATTGCGTGAGCGAGGCAATAAAAAATATGATCAAAACAAATGTGCAGCCAATTGACCAACAGAGCAATTAATCTTTCAAATGACAACGTGACATCCCACTTTCAGATTTTTTGTTTTCCCCCTTTCTGAACAGAAAAAGAAAAGTTTCCCTGGATCAGTTTGTTGTGCCATCATCAACCAATGGAACGCCACATTAGCAAGAAGAATAAGAAGGCAAGGTTCAAGACTGAAAATACCTGGGTGAAAGTTTTATGGACAGATGATACAATGATTAAACTTAACCAAAATGGTAGAAAGCATAATTCTTTGAGAAAGAATATCTTCTAAGTTGTATATCGGATGTAAATGCCTTGTAAATAAAGCCTAAAATGTTGATCCCTTGTCTCATATTCAGCTTTTGATGTCAAATGCAATGTTTTCTTAAAAAATGAATAAATTGGTTTCAAACTTCCAATACTTTTGGATGTAGTAAAGACTAAATTGTGGGACAGATAAAAACAAACAAAACACAAAACCAATTTCCACAAACGTCTACAGGGGTGGTGCATAGGCCAAGGAAGAACCCCTTACATTAGTGTTCCCCAACCTTCTTTGCACCGCGGACCGGTGCAAAGAAGGTTGTATATATATATGTATACATATATATATATAATATATATATATATATGTATATATATATATATGTATTATAGACTGAAAACATAGGTTTGCTACACAAAGACACACACACGCTTGCCTCGCTTCTGCTTTCTCCTGGCGCGTCCACTGTGGGCGCGAGGCAGGAGTGGGGGTCGGAGTTGTTGTAGGCAGCCAGACCAGACTGCAGTTCCGTAGCTCCACAATGAGAGTCGACTTTTAACTCTGTGAAAGTAGTTCTGCCTGTGTCGAGCAGAAACCTACGACTGTATCTGTATCAGAGCGGACTTGGTGCGTGAGCGTTAACTGTTGCGATAAACCCGTATTTTAAGTGGGACTCCTGATATAGTGGTGTTTAGTTTGCAAACTTTTCATTCAAAAGAACAAATCTTTTCAGTTAACGCAATGAGCTGAATTAGTTTAGGAAATGATTTTGTTCTTTGAGCTCTGCCGCCGTTAGCCAGCCCGCTCGGACCGCAAACAGAAGCGTTCGAGCCGGCTGGGACCGGAAACGGTAGCGTTCTGTGCAGTCAATTGAGGCGTGCACCTCTTCCGGCGGAGATCCGGTCAATTTTCAAAATAAAACACATTGACACGTGAATTGTAATACAACAGAAATGATATAAATTGGTCATTCATTCTCTGTGGCCCGATAACAAATGCTTCACGGCCCGGTACCGGTCCGCGGACTGGTGGTTGGGGACCACTGACTTACATTTTGCGTGGCTCTGGCTAAAGGTTGCAGATACAGTAATATATTTTCACCCTTGAAGTCACCGCGGCATCAATGTAACTGCGCCCCCACTGAAGCCAAATAGCACCTGCCGTCTGTTTATCAACCTCCATGAACCAGGAAGTAGGCCTTTAACTAACAAGCAGATGGACAAACAAACTCAAATGTGATTCTTACTTTTGTTAACGGTTCAATCTTGACATAACTCTGGTTTCTGAATGAACACAACAATATTTTGGGGTGCCCTAGACGTTTGCACCGTACTATATGTGACTAATTTGTAGTCCGCACAGAAGTTTGCTTGTATCTTTTGAAAGTATTTGAACATACACGAGTTAACGTGTATCCAAATTGTTGTGTTTGCAGACAGTGATCACCTGAAAGCTATTGATGAAGCACATGTGGAATGTGTGCTAAAAGGTCACCCCGCACTGACTCCCATGATGCACCTCCTTCCAGAGAATGTGCTTGTGTCCAGCAAAGAGAACATTCCTGGGCTTGCTACTTCTCCAACAGGTAAAATCCCCTCCTTTAAGCGATCACGTGGGTCCTGATTCTTCCTGAGTCTATATTTAACGGGTTGGTATGCATTTTAAACTAACACAAAAATAGGTATTTGAAAAGGCAGAACCTTTTTTTGATTGAGTGTTTAAGTATATCAAAATAAAACCGCAAGAAAATTCTAAAACCCAATGATGTGTTCACTATTGCAACACTGGAACTTGGAAACTGCCCTTGATATTAACAACATAATGGGAAATAGCAAATAATTGTGTTGATTTACATCCATTTTCTGTACGGCTTATCCTCACTAGGGTCGCGGGCATGCTGAAGCTATCGTTGGGCGAGAGGCAGGGGTACATCTTGAACTGGTCGCCAGCCAATCGCAGGGCACATATAAACAAACAACCATTCCCACTCACATTCACACCTGTAGGCAATTTAGAGTCTTCAATCAACCTACCATGCATGTTTTGGGGATGTGGGACGAAACCGGAGTGTCCGGAAAAAACACACGCAGCCACGGAGAGAACATGCAAACTCCACACAGGCGGGGCCGGCATTTGAACCCCTGCCCTCAGAACTGTGATCCAGATGTGCGAACCAGTCGGTCACCGTGCCACCTGTAGTATTTACATATTCATGGTAATAAATAGGAAATCTGACAAATTTCAGGTTAACGTGAATCTGAAATGTACAAACATAGTTGAAATGAAACTATTTGTTTTATTTTGTTTACATTTTGTAATAAAAGACATCGAAGCTTAAATAAATGGTTAGATTTCATGCATGCAATTGTTACATGCAATTCATCCATCCATCCATTTTAATACAGCCACTTATGGCCAAATACAATTACTTAAGATTGTGATGACTGCACTGGTTTAGGTCCCTGTTAGTTGAAAATATATGTCTTGTAAATTTGACACACCACAGAGAAGGGTATTGTTAACTACCCTGCCACATTTATATGTTTAAAACAATTGCCAAGCATGTAAAATGAGGCTTCAAAATCATGACAAATCCAGCCTTTTTTCCTGCGCTCTAATTCTGCGGACGTGTCCGCTGAATGCGCTGAAACTACGCGCTGCTAAACTGTCAAACCAAAACCACACATCGTTCTTGTACACATCCCTCCATGTCGCAAAAATATACCCACTTAAAGCATCCGGTGGCAGGACTATATCCCACTGGGTCGTCGTGAGGATTTTAACAATCAAAAATGCACTCCTTCAGTCACCTTTTTCCTTTCTTTGTGGGAATCTGTGTCTTCCATGACAATTGGCCCATGTTTTTGTGGTTCAGTAAGATATTACACAGTACAGTATATTGTATGCCTAACCTCAGAACCTGATAGTGTCGCAGTTTCGTTATTGAGGTTCAAAGAGGCGCCTGTGAATTGGCAACCTGTTCCAACAGCTCTGCTTTCTCATAATTTGGACTTTTGCATCATGTAAACCTGTTTTGTGTCATGTTAACCCATTTTGGACTATATTCTGCGATATGACCTTGACATTGTTTTGGCGCTTGTTGTGTGCGCCTTCACCGGCAGAATGTTTACAGCAGCTTTATTACTTTCTTCCCTATTTTACTCTTTCCACTCTTTTTGTGTCATTCTGGTCCATTTGCATTATTGCAGTGTTTTGGCCGTGCTATTTTATTGAGCGGAGAATATCGGTGTTATTGTCTATGACGCTACAACCGTTTGCAGCTTTCCTCCAGAATGCAGCCGGCCGGCCAGCTAACGTCCACTTGGCAAACATGCATTCCCAAAGGAGATATGGAGAGAGAAGAGAGCCGGCGATTAAGTAAAGTGAAGTGAAAAACAAGGACTAAATAGGACAGGATAATTGAACCATTACTAGCCAATGGGCGGACCATTGGCTGTTAGAAATGTGCAGTTGTTTGTCTACAAATTTTTTTTGGATGGTCCACTTCAGTCGCTTTCGGCCACGTTGCTCAGTGTGTGGTGGGCCTAAGTAACTTGTAATTGCAATGGTTAACCACTGTTGGAAATGAAAGTGCTCAAGTTTTTCTGCAATGTGGTAGAGGTGACTCATGCCAGACACCCAAGTGCATCACTGGGCGCTGTTTTAGCCATGGGCCAAAAATCAGGAAAACGGTTTAGTTAATCTAATAGATTGCATGCGTTGTTGGCAACAATTCTATAAATGGCTGCAATATTATCACCCCCCCACAACATTTGGCTGAACCAACATGTCTAGTGTCAACACACGCTGCAAAGCTGGCAAATAAAGCTGTGCTGAAAATGCTTTATTTTGGGCAAATGCACAATTACTGACCAGAAAGTCAAGTTTTGCCTTAATTTTACAGCAGTTACAATAGTTTCATAACATGTGAGAAGAAAAAAAGCAGTTTCAAGTAACTTTAGTTTTTACTGTTTGTATGAAGACCAATTTAAATGCAAGAGAACAGGTGACAAAAAAGACCAGAAGCTAGTGTTGTGTTCATTTTTCACAGTTTGTACCTCCAGCCTCTTTGGGAACTTTTTTTCAATCAGAACTTGAAAATGTCTAAATTGCTCAGGAAGTGAGTTACGCAGAGGAAATGTGATGAAGTCTGTCACTGCAGAGCTGCAATCATTGGGAGTTTGTGGAACGGTATGGTAACAGGCTAATCCTCGTCATGTTCTGGCTATGTGAGCAGTGGAGACCTAAGATGCCTTTTAAGACCCCGGTGGCTTGATATTCACACCTCTTTCAAAACACTTGCAACTCTCCGCTTTCGAGACAACAGCCGCAATCAAATGCTCAATGGTTACGTTTACTGCTCCTGAAGAGATTAAAATCAGTCTTGATCTGTTGTGTCTGAGAGGTGTGATTGTCCACTGTTTCTCTTTAGCCAAATGAGAACCATCACTCATTTCTGTGTTTGTTTTGCAGTCGCAGACATTTGACAGCGTGGCGCAATGCAATGGGGCAGCCATTCAGAAGTAGTGGCAACTCCTAGACAAAACAATGTTTTTAGTTCCATAGTACCTTGAATGCCCCAAAATTTATACAGAGGAGTTTGACCAAAATTTGGGTGAAAAATATAACCTAACATTAAAACAATTTTCTGATTTGAAGTATTATCATACAGTGGGTACGGAAAGTAATCAGACCCCCTTAAATCTTTCACACTTTGTTATATTGCAACCATTTGCTAAAATCATTTAAGTTCATTTTTTTCCTCATTAATGTACACACAGGACCCGATATTGACAGGAAAAAATGGAATTGTTTAGGTTTTTGCAGATTTATTAAAAAAGAAAAACTGATCTATCACATAGCCATAAGTATTCAGACCCTTTGCTCAGTATTTAGTAGAAGCACCCTTTTGAGCTAATACAGCCATGAGTCTTTTTGGGAATGATGCAATAAGTTTTTCACACCTGGATTTGGGGATCCTCTGCCATTCCTCCTTGCAGATCCTCTCCAGTTCTGTCAGGTTGGATGGTGAACGTTGGTGCACAGGCATTTTTAGGTCTCTCCAGAGATACTCAATTGGGTTTAAGTCAGGGCTTTGGCTGGTCAGTCACAGAGTTGTTTTGAAGGAACTCCTTGGTTATTTTAGCTGGGTGCTTAGGGTCATTGTCATTGTCTTTTTTGAAGGAGAACCTTCGGCCCAGTCTGAGGTTCTGAACACCCTGGAGAAGGTTTCCGTCCAGGATATCCCTGTACTTGGCCGCATTAATCTTTTCTTCGATTTCAACCAGTCTCCCTGTCCCTGCAGCTGAAAAACACACCCACAGCATGATGCTGCCACCACCATGCTTCACTGTTGGGACTGTATTGGACAGGTGATGAGCAGTGCCTGGTTTTCTCCACACATACCACTTAGCATTAAGGCCAACAATTTCTATCTTGGTCTCATCAGACCAGATAATCTTATTTCTCACCATCTTGGAGTCCTTCAGGTGTTTTTTGGAAAACTCCATGCAGGCTTTCATGTGTCTTGCACTGAGAAGAGGCTTCTGTCGGGCCACTCTGCCATAAAGCCCCGACTGGGCTGCAGTGATGCTTGACTTTCTCCCATCTCCCGACTGCATTTTAAGGATGATCAGAAGAACTGGACAGCACCCGAGTTAAATATGAGTGTCACAGCATAGGGTCTGAATACTTATGGCTGTGTGATATTTCAGTTTTTCTTTTTTAATAAATCAGCATAAATTTCAACAATTACGTTTTTTTCTTTCAATATGGGGTGCTTTGTGTACATTAATAAGGGAAAAAAATGAACTTAAATGATTTTAACAAATGGCTGCAATATAACAAAGAGTGAAACATTTAAGGGGGTCTGAAAACTTTCCGTACCCACTGTATTTTTTGGTGTGAACCATGGACCATGGAGCAACACATATATTGACGATGATATTTCTTTCAGTTGTCAACAAACATTTGTTGCAAACTGTGATGGTATTACCTTTGGTGGTGGTCTCTACTCTTTTCAATACCCCGGTGCCTCTGCATGACCCCAATCTATATCTCCGTGTTAAGTTTAGTATCAATTAATCCAGTATCTGTTGCGGTATGTCATCTTGAACTAAAGTAGTTAACATTTCCAGATATAAAAGCAGCTGTTCTAGTGGCTTTAGTGTATACAAACAGCAAAAGTGACAACTTTATCTTTAGATTAAAGCAGTGAACGGAATTTTATTGACGCATCTCTTGGGTCCGTGAAAAATAAAGCTGCCATCACCCAGCAAGTGTTTCTGGAAGCAAACACTAAGCATACAAGCAAATGTTCTGCTTAGCTTCTTAGATAGTGCTCACACAAGTTGTACTGGCATGGATGTAACACTGGATCATGTCTTTTCTACGTTCATTCTTTGCTTTAGGACAGCACAACTTGGGCTGTGCCAGGAGAATGTGTCATAATTTACATCAAATAATCTTTTCCACATGTGACCTGCAGTTACATTCGTAACATTGTTTTGTATCTGCCATCCAACATAGCAGAGTTGGAACACAGTGTAAAGAGGGCAAATGCCCGAAGCGAAGCTGGAATGCTCTCCGAAGCAAAGAAGGAAATCCCACAGATACAAATGGCATAAACATACTTTGATGCAAAGTTTTCTCTGTCAACAGGCGATGGGCTTTTGAAACCTATGCTGCTCAAGATGCTGCCCTTCACCCTGAGCAGACTGACAATCTGCTTGCAGCCGTCCCTCGAGGCCTTTGAGAGTCAGCTGCTGCAGCTGATCAATGCCGACTGCCAGAACACGGTAAAGCGTTTCCGCCTTGACACAAATGGCCTTTATCCACCTTTCACATGCCACATTGCTGATAACTGGAACAAGTCACCTATTAAATGATTTTTCAGGGTTTATTTCTTTAAAAAAATGTTTTGCTATTGCTTGTGCACCTAAGATGAGCAATTGCTGAGAGCAAACATTTCAGAGCACAGACCTCCACCAAGACATTTCTAATAAACCCATAAATGGAGGAGGAGGTAATATGTAATGCAGTCCCATATAAGCAATACAAATTACATTTTGAATGTGATTTTCTATTTAAATTGCGATCAACAGCAAAATTACCATCAGAATGAAACTTTGTCGACGACCTTGCAATTACATAGTACATTTTGTTCAAATGTGGGAAACCATTTGACAGATTATACTCTCACTCTCGAAAGGTTTTACGTCTAATACAAAAAAATATATATATATATTTTGTCTCTTTTTTAAAAATAACATTTAAAAATTGTTTGATCATTATGTGTGTTCTAATCAACAATGAATAGAAACATCTTCAGAAAATAATGTCAGATAAATAATTTATCTAATATATATCTTATTTATTTTTCAAGACACCCTGTGATGCAAAGCTTATTCTATTGGTCTACATACTTCAAAATTAAAGAGACATAATTGAAGTGTTTATGTGTGCTTATGTTATACACATGCACATACTGTATAAAAAGATGTTTTGGAGGCTGATTTGTGAAATTAAAGATGAGCGTGATAGACTTGACACGCCTCTATGAGGATTATTTCCTACATCTTGGCACTTTTCTTTATCTCACTCTTTATCCAATCTGCAAACACAATTTTTTTTTTTTTTTTTTTTTTTTTATATATATATATATATATATATATATATACAGCTGCCACTGCACATTACCTACCAATGAAATGTGATTTATAGTAATGAATTCTCTTCTTGTTGGGGTCCAAAGAAATGCGAATACTTAATCATATTTGACATGTGCAAAAGTGGCCTCGCTATTCTTGTGTGACAGCAGTCACACATACATACATACTAATGTTGTTTTGCGTCCAAATATACTGTACCGTAATTTGTCGTGTGTAATGCGCATCCATGTTTAATACGCACCCCCAAAGTTGACCTCAAAATTCTGGAAAACCCTTCTACCTATGTATAATAATTTTTTTTACAATACATGATTTTGCTTCTACCCATATCATCAAAACATGAAGTAAATCTGTATTTTGTTCATTTTTTCAAATAATTATTCTGAATTTAAGCACTTTATTTGAACACTTAATACTTTCTTTTTATTTACTTGCTCTTATTTTGAAATTGACAGCCCTACTTTTATTTAGTGAATGAGAAAACACACAGTTGTGCTCATATGTTTAATGACCAAGGCAGAGTTTGTAAGATGGGTACAATTCTTTAAAGAAAACATGAAGAACAAAACATAACCATAAATGAATCAATGATGGATGTTGTTCAGTCATCAGTCGTATTTCCATCCATCCATTTTCAACACCACTTATCCTGGTTTGTGTCGCGGGATGCTGGAGCCTATCCCAGCTGACTTCGGGCGAAAGGCGGACTACACCCTGAACTGGTCATCAGTCGTATTTAAAAAAACAAAAACAAAAAAAAACCCAATATTTCACAAATTCTGCCAAGATATGTAAACTTATGAGCACAACTGTACATACGGTATATGCAGTCGTAAGTACCCCTGTCATATTGGAATGAAAGTGTACAGCTTTTTCCTAACCTCTCGATGGCAGCATACTTTTCTAAAATGGGAAAGTCTTTTTCATTTTCCCCTATACCCATGTCGCACCATTGATTTTTGACATTTTTGGCACATTATACATGAGAAATTACAGTATATGTACAGTATATTATTATTATTCTCCCGCTCGTCTTTTTATTATGCTTAATGGCAGCGCCGCTGCGCCACGTATTCAAAGTTAAGAAAACATTGTATGGCTTTTTTTTCAGCTCAAACACACATTTGTTACAAATTATTAAGTTTTTTTTCTATAAGAAATCCAAATCAAAGTGATGTAACAACCAACTCATGACATTCTCATTTTTGACATTGGACTCGAATTATGTTCTATTTTATTCTGTTCCTGGTTACTCAAAGTTACCAAGCTAATTGACCTCTGTAATGCACTACAGTTTATGGAGGGATTGTCAAGTAAAATGCAGTGGAATGTCATTTTTTGATTTCCAAACAAATTTTTTTAATACATGCAAAGTGGACTGATCTGTTCCAGGGTCCAAATCTTAATAAAAATGCAACTTTTAAATTGTGTGACTCATCGGTGTTGTCAATTCAATTAATGAAGTATTTTTTCAAATTCAAAAGAACTTTTGAAAAATATTTTTTATATCACATTGGGCTCTGGAACGTAACCTCTGTGATAAGAAACTGTATATTAATTTTTTTTAAAATGATGCTGATATTCCTGATTTTCCTGATTTGAGTTCTTCTTTACTTAAACCTCGTTGAAAGTAGAATTCCTTTTTCTGTAATCCTAAAATCCAAAGAAAAAGCAAAACAGGAGTGTCGAGTCAATTCTTTTAATGCAAGCTGTACAGATGTCTCGTGCAGGACACTGAGGTGTTGCTTTCTGTTTCACGCGTCATGGTCCACAACAGCGGTTTGCACACCAAAGTTTTAAGTTGTGTTTTGTCCAAATTCCAAATGTTATACCCTAAGGTGTGTTTGACTTAAGAAGTTTCACTATGCTTGTAGTGAATGGTACAGTCTGCACACCATCTTGTTCGATTTGGCAGGTTAGCAATCAATGCTTCCATATCGAAAACAAAACAATCAATTAAAAGATGTGCCACAATGTAGTCTCCCATTTTCACTGTGTGGCAGCTGACACATTGACATGAATAATCTTCTCATTTAGACATTCAGTGTGTCCCCCCCCCCCCCCCTTCCTTTTTGTACCATGTGCTTTGCATCTACACAGATTAGTGACTTCTTCATTTTTATCTGAGCACCGTGACGACATTCTCGCGTCTTTGAGAGGTGTTAATATGCAAAGAAGTCACGTCGATTGCAGCGTTTAATTAAACTGCGCATGAATGTGCATGCGTGAGAGACAACTCCATGCGGATTGAGAGAAAAAGTGTGTGTGACCTATTGAAGTGTGACTCCCACTGAATTGTCATCAAGCTGTCTTTGCAGTGACGCTGGCGCCTCACCTGCCGACTCTTTTTTTTTTTTTTTTTTTTTTTTAAGTTGTGTGAGCGAATGCGCGTTTGAGTATTTTTGACTCCATGCCAGTGTGTAAAAATTAGGTGCGAAAAAAAGAGGAATAGGGTAGTGGATAAATGTACAGTGCAGCATGAGACAAATCCTTGGCGCTGCCTGCTCGTCTGGCATACAGTCGTGGACCTCACATAATCTCCCCATAAGTGTGTCTATTTTTAGCGAACAAACTATCACACTGACTTCTTGTTTCTTATCTTTTCTAGCACACATCATATAGCCAGTCTCCGAGATTTTGTGCTTTGCACAACCACCCTTTAAATTTGTAATGCGTTTTAATGAGCACATGGCTAATTTGCTCTGCGCTCTTGAACCGCTGCAAACACTCACTGCCCCCTGTTTTAAGAAACTAACATTAACCTTAACATTAACAACATTCATCTGCTCTGCATCCTGAGCATGTTCGACTCCCCCATAGCAGAGGCTACATCATCACCTCAAACGACCTGCAGCAATGGTTCACCTACGCCTGCGATAAAATCCATTACTCTTAATAAAAAGGCCTCAGATCTTGTTGGAAATTAAGTAACATACTGGCTCATGATCAAACGGCGAGGGAGAACAGGAGACGACGAAGAGGGGAGTGAGCAGCAGACGAGGACCGGTGCCGCGCCGGAGGCAGAACAAAAACGCCTAAGGCTGATTTAATGAATGGAGAAAGACTGCCAACAAAGCTTCAGGAAATTTAATTTGTCCTAAAATAGGAAAAACCCGCTCAACGTCTTACATGTCCGCGACGCGACCCCCCCCCTGACCCCGCCGCACATTGAGCCATTGCATACGTGGACGTACGTTTGATGCTGCATTATTAAACCATAAAAAGACAGATTAATAGTTGGAAGAAACCTACATAAACCATTTTGGCCACAGGGCTTGCTTTTTTTACCCACAGGTACATTATAAATGTAGTTAAGTATTGTTGTAAGACACAATAATATGTTTACTTTCTAATGTACATCATTTGAATGGTTTAGGGGAAACCCAAAAATATATGTGTGTCTCTCTACTTTAATAGGTACTATAACACCGCAGTGATTAGAGAATGTATATGTACGCTTGATATTGAACTATTGACAGTTTCTCTCGTCCGTTTTTCAACAGCTGTTATACACTACGTTGGTGTATATCACCCGCAACAGTTAGGGAGAGGGTGAGACGGGGACAGTTGGACTTGGCACGTCATATCGAAGCAACGTAATCCTGAATTCCAGCAGTAGGGTGCGCCAAAAGTCGCGGATTATCGACTTAAACTTTACATTGTGGTATGCAGACACGCGGGTTTCATACTTGCTGACACAGTATCGCCCCCTCTGGTCACAAACTAAAGTAACAAATTCTACTGAAGCCTAATTTCCGCTTTTAACATTAGTATTAAACTAAGTATTCTTCTTTTGTTGTTAGACCCTCAAATCATGAGCGACACTGGCCCCTACGTTCACAAATTCTGTCGGGAAAAAAAGGGTTTCACATGTGTGGCAACATTTTTAGTCTGTATGTAATGAAATGTTTTACTGATGTGTTTGGAAGCAAAACATGAAAATGGAGCATCTGCAGCAAGGCTTCGACATATGTGTGTTTGTGTGTATATTTGACTTCACATTTCCGCTCCTGATTCATGGAAGTGTTTCAGCAGTGGGGCAAAAAAGGATTTACTAGAAGCGCTTCAGCAGTTGAAATGTGCTAAGGAGTAAGGAGGTGGGAGGACAAAAGCAGCGTGCTAATGATGCTGCCACTGTTTCTCGCAATGGATGACTCACGCTCAACATGGGGGCGCAAACATCCACAGTGTGGGTAGCAACACGTATGAGTGCCCATGTACATGAGCACATATGCAGTCACTCACTCAATCAGTATCTCCCAAATGACTGCGTTCCACTTTCACATTCATGCCGGATCAGGGCACAACAGTGCAGTGGATGAGTGTACATGTAATGCACGTATCATTATCAACATTATACATTATATTGCAGCGATGCATGTTCAAAGAAGTGACCACAAAAAGTCAGAGACGCACCTCCACTTTTATAATTTGGGCTTTAAAACTATTGCTGGATGATGTAACTCACTTGATAATTGTCTTATTCAAATCTCATGTGCCTTCCTACCTTCTTCTCTCACACTCTTCTTAAGATGGCAGTTTTATGTCGCGTATTATTACCTTTTACAGCTGCAGCCTTGACAAGGGTGCCACGAAGCGTTGGCGCAAAAACGGACAAATAGCTGACGGCTGGTCGCCCTTTATAGGGAGAGGAATCGTGTTTGGTAATTTAAAACGTCAAATGGGCACCACACATGATTGGGGGGTGGGGAAGATTTGTAACAATAAACTTAATAAATATTTTGTAATTTACTACAATAATTAAGTGTTAATTCTGTCACGGAGAAATAATCCAATTTTGTAAGCGCTGTCTGTAGCATTTTAGGAATAGGGATTTAAACGCTACTTAAAAATATATAAAATAAAATATATTAATTTACGTGTCCCAGATTTAATTGAACTCTAACAAGAACCAGTAATGCTTTTGAAAAGAAGAGGGTCATATCTTTTACTGTGCACGAAATTGTTAGTAATTGTCACGTAATTGCTTTGTATATTATAGTTGTACTACTCGTTAACAGCGCTAACGTTAACAGTTTTTTTCCCCTTAAAATTATTGAAAAATCCAAAAGATAGAGCGCCGTCTGTATGCTACGGTTGCTGTGTAGTTATAATTAAAATAATAATGACACTTACATTAACTCAGCCTGAATAGTCTCCAGTTTTGTCGGCTGGAATAATAATCATACAAAACAAGCATAGCCTAAAATGGCCTCACAGGGTAGGAAATTAGAGGACGAATGGATAACAAAGAGACTTGGCAAACGGATCAAATGTAATGGCAGATAATTACAACGAGATAATTTTGGTAATCAGAAAGAAGAGGGAACATAATATTGCTGGCAAGATAAGATAGATGATTTAATTATCCTATGAGTCCATTTTTGGGGTGGCATATTACTTATCTCAGCTAAAATTGAACAAAGAGACTCAGTCTTCTCAAATGGCTGTTTTTGTTTTTTGTTATTATTTTATTTTCTCCTCAACTTTCTCCTGTGTGTTAAGGAGAAGCATCAAGAACTAGTCTGGTAGCCTTAGATCCCAGATGGACATCTTTAATGATCGCAAGGGCCACAAATGTTTTATGGGATTCCGTGCTTCAGAGAAACAGTCATTTGGTCACTTTTCTGCAATGAAGGAGCCACATTACGAACGTGACAACTTCAGAAAAAAACATTGCACTGAGTCCTCAAGGCCAGTCGTCCCCAAACACTGGTCCGCGGACTGGTACCGGGCCGTGAGGCATTTGTTACCGGGCCGCAGAAAAGAATTACCAATTTATATAATTTCTGTTGTATTGCAATTCACGTGTCAATGTGTTTTATTTTGAATATTGACCGGATCTTCTCCGCCGCAACAGCTGCGAGTCTCAATTGTCACGTCGAGACTGCACAGAGCGCTTCCGTTTCCGTTCCCAGCCGGCTCGAACGCTTCACAGACACAGACACATATACACAAACGCCACCACAACCGGTCCGTGAGGAAAAATGCCGAATCCTAACCGGTCCGCAGTGCAAAGAAGTTTGGGGAACACTCCTCTAGGCCACATTGATATTGTCTGTCAGAGTTGTTTTTGATAAAGACAAGCACCCACGAGCATAGTTCTATCACCGGATATTTTCTCTCAATCTATATTTTCCTCTTTTTCTTAGAGAAATCATATGGTTTAACATAATTTAATTTCCCTTCAGATTACTATTCAGGGGTGCTGGAGAGTAGGGTCCGTCGGGAAGTCGAATCTCAGATTCAGGAGGAGCAGTGTGGTTTTCGTCCTTGCCGTGGAACAGTGGACCAGCTATACACCCTCGGTAGGGTCGTCGAGGGTGCATGGGAGTTCGCCCAACCAGTCTGCATGTGTTTTGTGGACTTGGAGAAGGCGTTCGACCGTGTCCCTTGGGGAGTCCTGTGGGCGGTGCTTCAGGAGTATGGGGTACCGATCCCCTGATACGGGCTGTACGACCGGAGTCAGAGTTTGGTCCGCATATTCGGCAGTAAGTCGGACTCGTTTCCGGTGAGGGTTGGACTCTGCCAAGGCTGCCCTTTGTCACCGATTCTGCTCATAATTTCTTTGGACAGAATTTCAAGGCGCAGCCGAGGCGTAGACGGGGGCCGGTTTGGTGGCCTCAGTATTGCATCTCTGCTTTTTGCAGATGATGTGGTTCTGTTGGCTTCATCAAGCCGTGATCTCCAACTCTCACTGGAGCGGTTCGCAGCCGAGTGTGAAGCGGCTGGGATGAGAATCAGCACCTCCAAATCTGAGACCATGGTCCTCAGTCGGAAAAGGGAGATCCTGCCCCAAGTGGAGGAGATCAAGTATCTTGGGTTCTTGTTCACGAGTGAGGGAAGAATGGAACGGGAGATCGACAGCCGGATCGGTGCAGCGTCTGCAGTGATGCGGACTTTGTATCGATCCGTTGTGGTAAAGAAGGAGCTAAGCCGAAAGGGGAAGCTCTCAATTTACTGGTCGATCTACATTCTAAGATCCCGGATACGAGCGGCCGAAATGAGTTCACGAGAGGAGCCATCTGATTCGGATGCCTTCCGGACGCCTCCCTGGTGAGGTGTTCCGGGCACCTCCCACCACGACGACCCAGGACACGCTGGATAGACTACGTCTCTCGGCTGGCCTGGGAACGCCTCGGGATCCCCCCGGAAGAGCTGGATGAAATGGCTGGGGAGAGGGAAGTCTGGGCGTCCCTGCTAAAGCTACTACCCCTGCGACCCGACCTCGGATAAGTGGTAGAAAATGGATGGTTGAATGGATAGCTCCAAAGAACTTTTTCCTCCTCAGTTTGTCAAGCGCCATGCCTGAACGCTAAAGGGACTGCGTTGATTGGATCCACAGCTACTGACAGGAGGAGGATGTGCACTGAGATCACCAAAATAAGAGAGAACAAACTCATGTGTGTCAACGTTAAGACAGACGCAACCGCGCAGCACCTGTGCGCTCATCACGCCGAAAAGCTCCGGCTGTTTGACGCTGGAAATCGAGTACAATTTATCTTTGGGGGCTGTGCATCCATTTCATTGTTGCCTTTAAGCTTCTTAGCTGTAAAATATTCATATTTCAGGCAAAGCAGGAAGAATTCTGTAATGGTTGAAGCCAGTGAGTGTCAGAAGAGGGAAGAAAGGAGAAACTGATGATGTGTGGAAGAAGAAATGGTGACATAAATGAAAAGGCTTGGGATGGGGAGGAGCAAAATGCAGAGAAAGAAAGGGAATGCAAACGTTTTAATTAATGTTTTCCTATAAACTGCTTTGGTTATTGCTTTCATACTGAAACACGTCTATGGGCCTTCCGATATATGG
The DNA here is from genome assembly GCF_024500275.1 of Phycodurus eques. Lineage (NCBI taxonomy): Eukaryota > Metazoa > Chordata > Actinopteri > Syngnathiformes > Syngnathidae > Phycodurus > Phycodurus eques. Next base: position 4,860,892 of record NC_084525.1, on the reverse strand, counting down.
GAAAGAAACACCATTTTCTCTCATCTTGCCTGTCACAGAATAGAAAGCTACAATCCTAATTATAACCCAGATGTCACTAGAAGCACATTTATATGCCCATAAAGTATGCCACCCTTCTTCAAAACTTTACAATTTTTTTTGTAAAGTTTTGAAAGTTCCAAAACTACAAACAAAGAAGTTGTGGAGCCACAGTTTCACTCAGAAATCCATTCAGCAAACGTTTCTGTGTACATTTTTGTGCCCTGCACTAACCAAATGAGAAGGGTCGATGAAATAAATGCAGTTTCTATTATTCACTCAAAGCAACCGCTGAAGCAGTGTTAATTTCAAGAAAGTGATGTAAAATGTACTGCTTTGACTTATTTTGTTCAGTTGGAAGAGGAAACTGTTATGACACTGTTCTTTCTTTGCCCAAATTGAGTTAATTGGATCTTTGTATCCATTTTTGAATTGTCATAACTACATTTCGGCAAACTTTCTACCGGTGATATCAAGGCAAAAGATAGCATTTTAAGCACAGTGTTTCAGCCCTGTTTGTGGGGTTACTTCTGGCAGGTTTCCTTTTTGTTTTGGAATACTTCCCTTTGACGTCCCACAAATGGATTTTATTTTGTTCCGAATACCTGTGTAGCGTATGCATAGGTACTCATTGTAAGTTGTTGGTCTACCATTGTTTTCCTCAGCTGATTAGCGCCCCCGTCAGAGAGTATGTTCCGCTGAGTTGTTTTTGTGTTGAAAATATGCTATACTCTCCTGTCAGCGACCATCTTAGCTCTGGCACTTGGCGAAGGTGACAAACATTAATTGGATGGAAGCTTCCCTATATGATCCAGCTGGAAGACAGTCATGTAACACCCCCAATGCCAAATGAGAGCAGCCATGGTTTTAAGAGACCATACGTACTGTAGAGCACTGAGCTGGTGAGTCACCGCATCCTCATCTAGCAAAATGAAAAGACAAGTCTGACAAAACGCCCCGCAGTGGCCCTGCAGACAAGGTCTGCTGGGTATTCATTATGAAACCTTGGCACATCCATTTTGACTGCCTGAATCTCTCCCACCGTTACAGAACTTGAGCTAAGACGTGTTAATGGAGAAAGTTAAATACTAGCATCAGTTGAGGTTATGGCAGGAAAACCAAATCCACTGTCCCCAAATAACAGAATAATATGGTACACTCAACCATTGCTTATTAGTAAGATGATAAGTAGCAATAACAAGACAAGCATAGTTAGTAGTAAACAGAGAGCGGAATGATTGAGACCGTCAGAGTAGATCTGTAAGTTTCAAGAAAACAAGCGGTGTTTTATGTAGGTTGTACAGTAATAAGACCCGATAGAGAAGGGCAAAAAAAGAGAAGCAGAATTGAAATGCTAATTTGATTGTGAAGATGTGGGTGGATGTGGAGAGAAGGCTGGAGCTGCGAGAGGGACAGGAAGCATTAATGGCAAGAACAGAAAGATAGAGGTAGAGTGTCTGTGTAGAAGATGCTTCGGAAAGGAAGAGATTGAAGTGTCGAGGAGTAGAAGGTAAGCCACCTGGTTGGTGGTACAAACACAATCTTCTTCCTTGCTTTGCGAGGTGTCGCTCAAATGATGTGTACCACTGTTGGTGTGGGATGTGAACATTAGTACAACAGCTCCAACTTTTCAAACATACAGTGTCTTATGTTTGTAATCTGCCTCGATATAAAACAGAAAGTGTTCATATAATCGTACTTCCAACAAGTCAAGAGCTCGCCCATGGGATGTATAATATCACGATTGCTGATGTTCAAACTGCTTGATAAAAGGGAGACATATTACATAATATCAAACTGTCAAGGTGATGAAAGCAGCTGCTTGTAGGGACACACTGTGAAAAATGTACATGCACAAAATTGATTCTTTTGACATCCAAGTTAATCTTTTGTGAGCTGTCTATTTTCAAAAGTATGACTGTGAGCAAGCCGTTCGTTGTCAATTTTGCCAAATTATAACAAACGAATGGGGCTGATCTACATCATGTCACCCCCCTCCCTCCCCACGCCATTTTCAAGGATGGATGAACTACGTGGAAGCACTAAATGATGATTGAAAATCAAAGCTGAAAGCGAAGGTTTCCAGCATTGCCGTTCCATAAGCGGCACGTGGTAGCGAAAGGAAGCGGAGGGTAAGACATCTTTCAAGGCATCTGAGGGGTGTGTGGTGAGCAGTGGCTCTTTTAGATGACATAAGAGACCACCCCCTCAAAAGAGTCGAATTTCAGCCAGGGGCAAAAAAACAGGGTGAAACGTGACTGTAATTCCTGATATTTTGGGTATTTTAGAAAAGCTCATCACAGACATGTTGAGAGATCTTGGAACTGCTGTAAATTTTGAAAACAATGCGCTAATATGAGTCCTTTTATTAGGAAACAAACACACTGTCACTAGTAGATAATTGGATGAATGACAATAGTACCAAACCTACTAACCCTAACTGCTTTGAAATTATGACAAAATATTGTGTTTTATCACGGTATATCTGATATTGATGGAATTTGTTGCTGATGAACTTGACTTTTTTTTTATAGTATGTGGTTGCGCATGCTTATTAAAAGCTTTTAATGACAGTCAAGCTTGTGCTGTTGTCAAATATCAGAGAGAAACATTTCATAGAATTTCCTACGACAGTGGAACCTTGAGCCAAAGTTGTGTTTGGCTTTTTCTTTGCATTTATACAACCCTTATTTCAAAGAATAAATCACCATCATGCATGACTGAGCATACCTCAAAGTGAGAATGTTGGATAATTTAGTTTTCCTCTTAGATTACGATCCATTTTCTGTAACGTTTGTCCTTGTTAGGGTCATGGGCGAGCAGGAGCCTATCCCAGCTGACTCTGAGAAAGCAAAAATGCCTGTACGGTTAATAAAGGTTTCATGATGGCTACAGTTTGACCCTGGAAATTATTATTTCTAGTTTCATCGTGTCCTGGAGGAGGTTGCCAGCATCCCGGAGCAGATTGTGTTTGACATTTAAAGGATCAATTGTAAATTGTTCTGATTGCATGTTGCATGCATGTGGACTTGACAATTTTATACAGCGATTTCGGCAGCGATGCCTATAGTGGGGGAAATTCATGCAATAAGTGTACAACCCCAATTCCAATGAAGTTGGGACGTGGTCTTAAACATGCATGAAAAAAAGAATACAATGATTTGCAAATCATGTTCAACCTATACTTAATTGAATACACTACAAAGATATTTAATGTCCAAACAGATAAACTTTATTGTTTTTAGCAAATAATCATTAACTTTGAGTTTTATGGCTGCAACACGTTCCAAAAAACACTGAGAAAGTTGAGGAATGCTCATCAAACACCTGTTTAGAACATCCCACAGGTGAACAGGCTAATTGGGAACAGGTGGGTGTCACGATTGGGTAGAAAAGGAGCTTCCCTGAATTGCTCAGTCATTCACAAGCAAAGATGGGGCGAGGTTCACCTCTTTGTGAACGAGTGCGTGAGAAAATAATCGAGCAGTTTAAAGACAAAGTTCCTCAACGTACAATTGCAAGGAATTTAGGGATTTCATCATCTACGGTCCATAATATCATCAAAAGGTTCAGAGAATCTGGAGAAATCACTGTATGTAACCCCTACAAAGGTTCAACAATTAGTGTCCTCAGTTCCCAAACGTTTATTAAATGTTGTTAAAAGAAAAGGTGATGTAACACAGTGGTAAACATGACCCTGTCCCAGCTTTCTTAAAATTCTAAAAACAATCAAGTTTATCAATTTGAACATTAAATATCTTGTCTTTGTAGTGTATTCAATGAAATATAGGTTGAACATGATTTGCAAATCATTGTATTCTGTTTTTATTTATGCTCAACACAACGTCCCAACTTCATTGGAATTGGGGTTGTACATCCTCAAACACGAAGTAGTTTGGCAGATAATGTATTTATTTAATTATGTTAGTCACTGTCTCTTTTCACAATCATTTTCAGCAACAGCCAAGTCAAGAGGGTTCACTGAAGACGGTTGTCATCCAGGAAAGAAGGCTCCATGTAGGGGTTCACAATGGCTGGGGTTTCATTGATACGCCTCAAATAATGGTGTTGGAGCCCCTAGCCTCAGGGGTCAAAGGACGAGTGGACAGCGTCTCCAAACAGGGCACTCAGACCAAGGACAGGTGAGCAGGACTTTAACATAACAACAACAAGACATATGATTCCTTTGTTATGATTATTTTTGTACAATAATATTTAAGACCTTTTTAATCATTTGAAGGAAGTGTGTTCAAAAAGGTGTAGTTTGTCTGTAGGGCATAAAACACTGAAACGCTTTGTAGGTTTGCCCTTTATAAAGTTCAGTACCTGGCAGATGTCACATCCAATATGGCGGATGCACGGATGTATCGCAGCAACGAGCCAACCAGCTGTGTTGTGTGAATGAGATGTCTATAACTCCCAGTCCACAAACTAATTAATGCCTTCATCTTGATTAGTTTGGGTAATAAGCAACTGTCTAAATGTGTGCCATTTATGGACAAAAATGTCTTTTTTAAACAAAATTTTTGTGTCAAATATTTTTATTCCATTCAAATGTGTTTCTTCTCTAATTCTCAGATAGTTTTTGTCAAATTGACTAATGTTTTCGCATCATTAGTTTAGTAGCAGAAATCTTATGAAAATAAGGCAGTATTATCCTAATATGTAGGAATGTATAATCGATAAAATGTATCTCATTAGTCATTATTGCTGATTTGTTGATTCCAGATATCAGAGAATGGGAAACCATTAGAAAAATAATAATAAATGATAGGGTCAGCTGACTTTCTGCGTTCTGGAGTGAAAAAGGCAAACATTGCTTGACGCTACTCCAAAGTACGCTCTTGCCTATGTAGTACGCAAACTGTGAATGGCAAATACCAAGAGTGCTCTTCAATCGCTCACGTAGGTGGTCACTTCTTGTTTAATTCAATGGTTGTGCATGATCACTCGTTTGTTTCTTTGTCTCCCCTTCGTGTGTGTGTGTCTGCGTGCGTGCATGTGGTTACGCCCTCAGCTCTGCAGCATCATCGGCCCCCCAGACTCTGGGCCTTCGCAGCAACTTGGAGCTCAGGCTGATTAATCATCAGGCCGTAGCTGTCGTCTTCCAGCTGGAGTATGTCTTCTCTGCTCCAATTGGCCGAGAGACAATGGTAAGCGGGATATAAAAACACATTTGACACACACTTAGTGACAATAAATTTGAAAATAATGTGAATCAGAATCACAATCAGAATAGTTTTTATTGCCATTGTCAATGAAAGGTACTTTCACAACTAGGAATTTCTTTGGGTCCAATGGTGCAAAAAGAAACGTAGTTATTGTAATAATTATGAAGTGAAAATAATTAAGACAATTAAAAAATACATTGAATTTTTAAAAATAGACGATAACAGATTTCAGGTTATAAAAGTGTGATAAATCCATAAAGGCCATCAATAAATAGACTCAGAAGAAAGTAAAATAACATAATTGCTTCACTTGACTGGTTACATTAGTCAGTCATTTACATATTCATGTAGAGTTTAGCCTATTGTACCATTGGCATCTCACCTAGACTGCGTGGCGACAGCTACCATAACTTTGAGTTAAATGTTTTTGCTAACCCCTCGACCTATTTTGTTGTGCTACCAGTGGACCAAAATTTTCTCCTGTGAATGGAAACTAAAAATATCAAATTCGCGAATTGGCCACAACTTGTGAACACAAGTCCTCTGTTTCATGTTCATAGGTCTAGAGCAGGGGTGACAATACTTATTCAGCCTGTGAACTACTAATAAAAGCATGTCAAAATGATTGACTTGCTAAAAAAAAAAAAAGGCAAAACATACTGTATATTTATTTATAAATATATTGCATATTTCTGGCGTCAGATGAAATCATCACATCTCCAAAACCATAAATTTTCAGGAACCCAAAAGAACTTTGTTGAGCCATGAACATTGCATGGTCAAAGAGAGCAAGCCTTTTTCAACACTTTAGATTGGTCAGTAAATTGTGACAATAACAGACCCACATGGAAACTGACCACTAGTGTAGATTTGTGAAAAAATATGAAATGAACCAAATTTGGACATAGGAGGTTTCCACCCGACAGAGACGATATTCTTCATAAATTGGCATTCAATGCATAACTGCATTAACCCATGTTGCACAATACATCTCTGTACATTTTATGTCAATACTTTACTGTGAGGATTTGCATTGAATGGAATCAGCCAGGGAAGTATATACAGTATATATATATAGTTCAGACAACAGCTACTGATAGCCAGCCTCAAGCACACTTCCAAATGGTTAACAGTCAATTTGAAACAGTATTTGGACCGAATAATCTTCATGTGGGAAAAGTCTGACTCATGTAAAGAAGTGGAGCCCGATGATGCAGTCAAGTTTCTTCATGTTGGGGTACTTTTCATCTGTGAGTACGTTCCAAAACTGTCCATGAGCCCTGGGTTTAAGATGAATGTCATTGTCAGCTTGTGGTGTCAAAATCTCATCCTCCACGCCAGATGAAACAGTCTTGCAATTTGTAAACCAAGGTCAGTATCTTCCCAAAAAGGGTAGCACAAGTATATTGCGACTGGCTCCAATAAAGCAACTGGCATTTTAGTTCTTTAACCTTTCTCTTTCGTAGTTCACTTTTCAGAGGAAAGTCAGTGATGTAGCTTTTATGAACAGTCTGAAAATTCTGCTGCACATTTCCCTTCTTCAGAGTAGCAGTGGTAGACTTGCAGATGAGGCAAGTGCTCCTTGAATATGACATTGTGCGTGGGAGGGGGGTGGGGTGTTCTCCCGTTCCAAGTTTGTTTTTTTGTGGCTCAGTTGGGAGAGTGGACCGAGGAAGAACCCATCAAGCTTTGGCGCAGATCCAAATGTACTGTATATGCTGATAAGTAATTGATTTTACAGTTGCAGTCGACTTGCATTTGGGCCATCCGGGGTACTGACCCGCCAGATCCAGCAAACGGATCTGCCGTGAAAAACACCGTATGGCAGTGTGCGTGCCACTGACGAAGCGTACCGCCTGCAGGACGGAAGTTAAATGGTCGTGGTAGCGTGACCTTCTTAGGGCTGAACCTTTGATGAGGTTGTGTGAACAATTTCTGTCTTGTGTGGGAGGGGAGCCTTTGTGCTGCTGTGTGCATGTGTTGACAACAGTGACGCCTGAAATCTCACTTCACTTGTGTTCACGTCGAGCTTTGCCAAGAAAGCTTGCACAGCGTCGGCTGACTGCAGAAAATGTCATGTGTCACTCAGCTACCTTGAAAAGTGTGATGAGACAATGTCAAATCTGTCACCGATGTGCCAAATATTTTCTTTTCCTTTTAGGTTTAACTTCTCACTGCTTGAAACCCTTTACTAAGTTCGCACTGGACGAGGTCTGATTGCCACTACTCCCTCTTCAAATACCAATCAAGGCCTTGTGGAAGTGTGTTTTTAAACCTCAACTTTGACACAATGTATGTTTTGCTATTGTATTCTTGGAAAGGCAACAATAGACGCTGGCCATTCACTTAGTGTATTGCAAGGCTATTCAATGAAATTACAATTGCTTCTATAATGGATGTGAGTATTGGCTGCTGGCTCTGTATTATTTTGATTTGTTAGTGCTGTGTAGCTTTGAATGGAGATACAACTCATCAGAAAACTGTAAAATGCACTGTAAATCACAACCAAGGCTGAGGAACAGTTCAAAATATATCTTTTAAGGATAGAGCAGCATATACAGTGATCCCTCGTTTTTCACGGTTAATGGGGACCAGAAACCCCCGCGAAAGGTGAAAAACCGCGAAGTAGGATTTGCCCGCCCAGGAATTGCCATGTATGTGGGTACCAGAATCTTTAAAATATGAAAACAGTATTTATGCTTTACATATTTGAGACAAAGATTACAACAGTACACGTATTTACTGAAATCTTGAATTATAAAACCTTATACAGTAATTAACATTCATCAACATTGCCTTCTGAGAGAGGCGAAGAGGCTTGCGTTGGTGGCGGAGGAGAGGCTCTCACTTGACTCGTAGAGGCTTTAGGTTCACTCGGAGACTCTTCTGCTGGAGGCGCTGATGGTGTAGCTGGGGTTTTACCTTGGAGAAAAACATGGTGATGGGTAGTTGTTGAATTAGTTTTTTCTTTTGCTTCAAAATTCCACTGTCCAAGGACATTACCCCGTCTCTTATTACGCGGCGTTACCACACGTTTCGCTTCCTTATTGAAGCAGTTTTGCGGATGTTTGCTTCCTCTTTCTTGATGTACCGCACTGTAGATTCATTCACGCCATAATGGCGTGCCACAGGTGCATAACTTCTGCCCTCTTTGATCATATCTAAAAGTTTCACTTTTCCTCTGATGGTCATCATCTTCCTCTTCCTCTTGGGCGCCCGGAGGAAGCTTTCGCAGGGGCACAGCGCTTAGGCGGCATTGCAAGGGCTTAACTCATCCCAAAAAGTTACCGCTTAAACAAAAAAAGTTATCACGAACACAACACTAAGATACAGTATACGAGACAGTTAACAGCGTGGACGAGACTGGCGAGACACAACAAGGGAAGATGCTGGGTGAGGCTGCGATGATGCGCAGCCAATCAGCTCACGGGATAAATCCACTCGTGCTCTCATTGGTCGATGTCGCGCCGGGAACCAATCACGTGCCTTGTATGAGTGAGCGGGGCATGTACAGTACAGTACAGGCATGTACAAAGCCTCTGAGTCAACTCATCTCTTTGTTTGGCATGCAGGGAAACCTTCTCTCTCATGCATCAACATGAAACAACGTGTCTTTCCGCAATATGGCTGCTGATATGGCTGTATTTTTCCATTTTTATCATGGGATATGCACTTAAATACCCTTGAATCTACCCTCCTGACACAATAGTAGGTACACCTACACAATCTAAGGCGGGGCAAAACAGAAACCATTGAGGTTTGTCAGAAAAGTTCCACAATTAGTGTCACAAAAGATATATTTTAAATCCAAACTACATGTTTTCCCCTTCAAAGCAATCTCCCTGGAGTCTAACGCACTGCCTAGCCTTCTCTGCCTTGCCTTCATGCCCTCCTGGGAGGGTTCTTCCGGGATCCTCCACTGCTCTGTCATCACGGCCATCTTGATGTTGACCACGTCTTCAAAACAAATCCCTTTGCTCGTCCTCTTGAGCTTGACAAAGAGGGGAAAAAAAACAAAAGGAGCCAGGTCGTGTAAGTAGGGAGGTCGCTCCATCACGACGATGTTGTTCTCAGCCAGGACCTGATGTTCGGATGTTCAGGGCACTCTGAGCAGGCGTGTTGCCATGGTGAACATCCACGAGTTGTCCCGCTCCAAGTCTCGGCTTTTCTCGCGCAGCGAACGAAGCAAATGTCGCAGAATCTCTCTGATCGTCTGGCCCTGTGGGAAGAACTCGCACTGGATGATGCCCCTCACAAAGTTTAAGAAAATGCCATCAACATGACATTACAATATTTTCTCTCAAAAGACTTTTGAGATAAAATAAAATAGACTGCTATTTTTCTCTTCAAAGTTGGTTACTGTCCGCTATAACACGTTTCTAGCCAGGCCTATGGGACAAGTGCACTGTATCATTCAATCACTTATTTTGGGGTTTTGCCACTTCATGTTTTAATGGGGTAGGAATTACGCGAGGCTTCTTCATCTGTTTCCTGTTAATTACTCCTCGTCCCCCCTTCATAATAATGATACTTGTCAGAAGTGTAGCGTATTCCCTGCCATGGAGGCGATGATAAGTGACTGGGTTGACACCAGATGCAAAGCGAACATGACAGAGGATATGTACAGTATATGAAAGCGGTGTAGAAAAACGTTTGATGGCTGCAGTGAGCTGAGGTCACAGTTACATACTCAAGGGCGATTACAGTGAAGGGGAAAGTTTGGTGTTTGGGAACTTTTGTTACATACCTCATATGTCAATAACTGGGCTGCATCACACTGCAAGGTGTTTCTAATGTTGTACTTATATAGTTATTAGACACTCAGTTTGATGCACTACCAATCCAATAACACTAATAATAAACATTATTTAGTGATAGCTCTGTGCACTGCAATTGACTGGCGATCCCTCCAGGGTGTAGCTTTCCTCTAGCCTGAAGTAAGCTAGGATAGGCTCATGAAACATCGGAAAATATTCACAGGTAGAGAAAATATCGGAAGAAGGAGGCAATAATGAATATGGAATCCCAGAATTGGTTTAAAATGTTCAATGCAAATGTCTAATTTAATGCAATTTGTCATTTCACATACTGGTACCAAGCTGCATGCTAATGCATGTAACTCTTCCTCAGTGTGCAACCAGGTGTTGCTGTGGAGCGCTACTTTCAAAGGTCTGCTATTTCAAGGGAAAACCTTTGTGGAGGTCTAATAGAGAGCTAATAATAATGATCACTTATGATTGAAAAAAAAACATAACAAAACAACGTTTGAATGACCTGCACATCACATACAGGTATGTATGTGCCCAAAAAAATTAATATCAAGGGAAAGTCCATTTATTTCAATAATTTGGTTCAGAAAGTGGAACTTGTATGTTATATTAGTTCACCACACACAAAGGGAAATATTTCAAGCCTTTATTTGTTTAAATTTTTATGATTATGGCAGAAAGACAAAAAATAAACACATCCAGTATTTGACAAAATTAGAATATCATGACAAAGTTTATGGGGAGAGATATGTCTTAAAACTTATTTGCACGTGTTTTTCAAATCCACAAATATATCCGTGGTAGAGGGCTGCAATGAGCGGCACGGTGGGCGACTGGTTAGAGCGTCAGCTTCACAGTTCTGAGGACCCGGGTTCAATCCCCGGTCTCGCCTGTGTGGAGTTTGCATGTTCTCCCCGAGCCTGCGTGGGTTTTCTCCGGGTACTCCGGTTTCCTCCCACATCCCAAAAACCTGCATTAAATGGAGACTCTAAATTACCCGTAGGTGGGACTGTGAGTGCGAATGGTTGTTTGTTTGTATGTGCCCTGCGATTGGCTGGTTCAGGGTGTACCCTGCCTCCTGCCTGATGACAGCTGGGATAGGCTCCAGCACGCCCGCGACCCTATTGAGGAGAAGCGGCTCAGAAAATGGATGGATGGATGAAGGGCTGCAGTGATGGTTGGCTGGCGTTCTTGATAAGATAAATTATCTAATTCATGTAGAACCCTTCAAATTACAAGACTGAGGAAAAAGGGTTGTCGTCACTTTGCCTAATTTTTACAAGAGATCGACAGGCGGATCGGCGCAGCGTCTGCAGTGATGCAGACTTTGCATCGGTCCGTTGTGGTGAAGCCTTCTTCTTCACCACCTTCTTCGCCAAGCCGAAAGGCGAACCTCTCAATTTACCGGTCGGTCTACGTTCCTACCCTCACCTCTGGTCACGAGCTGTGGGTCGGGTTAGTTCATGTTAGTTTTCCTCAGTGTCTTGTGGTTTTCCTGCATCTGGCCTGCCCCTCATGTCTCCACCAATAAGCTCTTTCTAGTCATAAAATAAATGAAATGATTTTATCCTTTCATGTCAAAGTGTAAGGAAGTACGCTCCTTGGACTGACTGTGAGAGTTTGTCACTTTTGTCTAATTCAGTGTTTTCCTGGTGTCATGCTGCTTCTGTCCAATTGCCCTGTCTCCTCAAGCGCTTGATGGTGCATGTCAATTACGCCATGCAATAGAGTCACACTGCATGAGGCCTTATTCAAGAGGATGAGGCTTATTGTTGTCTGCCTTGCTCATGGTGACGCGCATTAGATCTTCACTAATGGAACCCTCGATCAATGCTAAACAGAGGCAGGAGGTATTCCTGGCCTACAACTTTTGGTCCTTTTGCCAGGAAACAATTTGCCAAGGGGTGAGGGGGTGGCTGCAGCCATCCAAATTTCTGACAAAGGGAATGAGTGACTACCTGTAGGTCGCAATTGTAACTTACAGTGTACAGGCGTAGGAAGAATAAACTGTTTGTTTGTGTTCCCCCTAAGAAATAATGGAAATTGATCCGTTCCATAGCTCCAATTTCATTTATTCTAAGTCAGTGATCCCCAACCACCGGTTCGTGGACAGGTACCGGTCCGTGAGGCATTTTTTACCGGGCCGCAGAGAAAGAATGACCAATTTATATAATTTCTGTTGTATTGCAATGCACGTGTCAACGTGTTTTATTTTGAAAATTGACCGGATCTTCTCCGCCGCAACAGCTGCGCGTCTCAATTGACACATCGAGACTGCACAGAACGCTTACGTTTCCGGTCCCAGCCGGCTCGAACGCTTCTGTTTCCGGTCCGAACGGGCTGGCTAACGCCGGCTGAGCTCAAAGAACGAAATCATTTCATAAACTAATTCGGCTCATTACGTTAACTGGAAAGATTTGTTCTTTTAAACGAAACTTTTGTGAACGATGCTCGACACAGGCAGAACTACTTTTACAGAGTTAAAGGTCTACTCTCATTGAGGAGCTACGGAACTGCAGTCTGGTCTGGCTGCCTACAACAACTCCGACCCCCACTCCTGCATCGCGCCACGAACGGCGAAGGAGGAAGCAGAAGCGAGGCAAGCGTGTGTGTGTGTGTGTGTGTGTGTGTGTGTGTGTGTGTGTGTGTGTGTGTGTGTGTGTATATATATATATATATATATATTTATATATATAAGCAGAACAGTTTTGTTTTGCATGGCCTTCATTCTGGATTCTTGCTTATTTTGCTTTCACTTTTGATGTCAATTTCAAGTTGTTTGACCTCTATTCCGAAGGTCCACTTTATTGCATTCCTGTCCTTAGTGCTCCAGAGACTACCAAGCACTAAGTTCCTTCCTCGAAAAGTAATTGACAGCTTGATCGAGCTCTTTCCCGGCACCATACTTGTGACTCAAAAACCATGTTGACAGTTTTTGATGCAGGTCAAATGGGTCCTTCATTTCAGCAACAGCCATGAATGAATGTGCCTGTCAAGCACGTCTTATGTTCACCTTTAACCCTGACTGGACATGAGGACTGGCACAGTCAATTACGGAACATCTGAAGAAATGTAACCATTTTTTGTGACCTTTCAAACCCTTTTACTGAGTGAGCTCTTATTTGCTTCTATGCAGACAGAGAATAGAATTGCGAGCAACATCTTAATCATTCGTTTGCTACATAAGGCCGCAAAACAACACAAACATAACAGGATCATCAGTAGGCAGAATACTGGAGCTTTTTTCACAGAGTATACTGAAAAGCTAAAATGTCCTACCCTATTTCAGTCTGGTTTGACAAATGACAAACTCCAAGTCAGTTGACCTTTAGGGTGGCAACAGAGCATAATTTTAATATAATTGAGTGATTTGCGCAATGAATCTGTCAGAAAACTGGAGGATGTGTTGCTGCAGACATTAGCCTTCAAGGCAAGTATAAAAAATTATCCGCTAAATGATTTTTCACAAATGGTGTTTAAACAAAATGAAACTGGCATTCAAGGAAATTCAGGGCTGAAATCACCTCAAAAAAAAAAAAAAAAAAAAAAAAGCCAAATGACGGAACATAAAATGTGCAGAGGTTCTTCATATTTATTATTTATTAGAATTATTCATATTTATTTGGAGCAATGTGCGCTAACCTCCTGAATGAAACATTATGTGGTTGAATTTAATCATATTGGGGCACTAATTTTGCCAGCCAGAGGAACTTTCAATTTCCATGTCTGTTCCAGGTACAATACAGTATATACTGTACATATTGCAATAGTTGCAGCAAAATAACAAATGTGACATGATTTCTAGTTTTTGTTTGTTTGTTTGTTTTTTAGATGAATTGGTTAATTAGATATGTAAATGCCCTTAAAGCCTTCTTCGCCCTGTGTTTTTCCTCAACAAATAGCTGCAATCGATTGGTTGATTGGCACACTGGTGGATGTGGAGACAGATGCAGTGACACGGCCGAGTTTATTAAAGGTGTTGGTATACAGCTTCTCCTCTGGGCTACAGAGACTCTTGTTTGGATTTTAATTGGCTGCTAACAAATACATGCTATCAGAATCAGAATCATCTTTATTTGCCAAGTATGTCCAAAACACACAAGGAATTTGTCTCCGGTAGTTGGAGCCGCTCTAGTACAACAAACAGTCAATTTACAGAACACTTTGGGGACATAAAGACATTGACAAAAAACAATTGTGCAAAAAGATGCAGAGTCCTCTAGCACTTAGAGCAGTTCGAACGACTAATATTGCAATCGTCCGGTGCAATGACCATTGGGCAAAGGGCGCTGAGACTTCAAGGAGTGTATGCGGTTTAAAGTGACGAGTAGTGCGATCATCTGGGACAATGTTGGTTGTGCAAATGTTACAGATCTATCTAGATTGTGCTGTCACTTTTGTGAAATACTTGCAGTATGTTCTTAGTCGTGTGTGTAAATACTTGTGTTTGTATGCCCAGTTATCGTGGGGTCCTGCAGGTTTTAATGATGAGTGCGTTTGCTGAGTGAATAACATGCTCATTAAAATACCGTGTTTCCTATGATTACCCGTTTCTCTTGACCACTTATCGCACTACATCCACTGCAAACCCCTCCCACCGGCGTTGACCTCATATTCAAAGAAACCCGTTATATTTAGTTTGTCTCTGATGTGAAATGCCACGTAAATGTTAATTAAATGTTAATCAAACAGCTTAAGCACTGTAATGTCATCAGGATTTGAAAGTGTTATATTTAGTTGATTTGTGGCTCATTCTCCGGCAGTCAATCCTACCTTAAGGCACTATTTTTCCCTATCGTACATCAAGAGGAAAAGTTGAGTTACAAGGGAAGGGGAGGTTTTATATATATATATATATATATATATATGCCGCAGAGACAATATTTTGCCTGCCTAATTAAAATGAATGTCAGCTCTCCCCCCACAGAGCAGTATATCAATCTCCCCTCTCGATAGGCCCAGAGCGAGTCGTACCCTGTCACAGTCTGCCAGCAGTGCCGTCTTTCTCCAGACGGATGCACCACCTAGAAGCCAGACAGACAGAGGCGATAATGTTTGCACATCGAATGGCTGCTTTGTAGACGGTCAACTCACACTGAGGCAGTGCTCGCACTCTGGAGGAGCTTAAATCCCAACTTGAATGATAACGGCAGTTGTGCAAAGTGGCTAGTGGCATTTTAGAACCGTTTGAGCCTTGAACATCTGTTGAAAAATCAGTTTACACTGGTAATTGTCAATCCGCTATCCCATGTGCAGTTTTAAAGCAAAAGAACATAGGCCTCTTCCTCTTGTTTTCAAAGTGCTTTACCAATTACTTGTGTATTTGCTTGTTCATTTCCTGTTTTTTTTTATCATGTTAAAGCTTTCAGAACTTCACCATAGTCTACGTAAGCTGTAGCCATGGCATTGCCAAACGAAATGGGACTGTGGTGCGCTTTCTGTAAGCTAAAGCGCTGCCTTAGTGCGCCTCTTTTGCACAATTGCTGGAATGACTCACTTGAATTATTTAATTAGGCATTACATAGGACAAAACTCGGTAAAGGTGAAGACAAATGACAGGCGATAAATGCAACAGGCACTGTGGAGCTGGTAGTAAAGCAATAACAGGTGACAGAAATGATACACTGCTAACTGCCACTTGAAGAAAACACAGCATCACAGCAGCAGAAAGCTCCAGCTCCAGTTTGACTGTAACGGCAGTCATAAAATATTTTGCCTGTATTTTTGCCCCTAATAATACATATATAACCTATGCACAGTGATTGTGGCGACCCTTCGGGTCTTAATAATGTTGTATATAGAATTTCATAGAGATAAATGGACACGATTAGACCAACGACGTTATTGGTATTGCTAGAAATGTCCTCTCTAGGGATGGACATTTGACTAAATTTCCTATGGGAACTGAATCAACAGTGCCTCTGCTGGTTGCATCAAAGTAGTGCTTTACATTTCCCCTCAATTGCTTCAAGACATGCTCATTTCGCACCATTGACAGAAATCAGTTGTTTCGCTCATCCCTCACCCTGCCAAATTTCTCCAATATGCTATTCACAGCCTTTAGGGGCCATGGTTTTATTGTATCTGGGGATTGCAATGATGAGCTGGGAGTTACTATTGCTCACTATTTTACTCCTCTCATCATTCACGCAGAATTAAAAAAAAATAAAACTTAGCGTATTTTCACGACCATAAGGCGCACTTAAAAGTCTTAAATTTGGACGGGGCGCCTTATATTTGCACCGAGTTCCAAAATCTGTAAATGATGTTGTGTGACTTTGATGAGCGCTCTGCTTGACTGACTGGGAGCATGTCCTGCCGACACGCTGCTTATATAGAGTAAAGGCGGACGTGACTGAGGACAGCATGCGGACGTTAATGGGGGAAGGGTGCTGGTATGTGTATTGTGCAAAACAACATCGGTTTGGCTAAGGACCCCCGAAAATGGCACCTACGAAGAGACACCCTTATGAAGCACAGTTTAAACTGAAAGCTATCAGTTACGCGGGGGAACATGGGAATCGAGCAGCCGCGAGAGAATTCAAGATCAACAAATCCGTGATTCGCAAGTGGAGGAAGCAGGAAAACGGCTGCATCATTGCTGAACAGCCCCCCGGCAACGAGACTGACTCCAACAATTACGAGAGGGAACCCGGCATGTTTGATGGAGAACTTTCCCAGCTGTTCATTTGCCACAATTCTGTCTCTGAGCTCTTCAGGCAGTTCCTTTGACCTCATGATTCTCATTTGCTCTGACGGGCGCGTGACTTTTCTAATCAAGTCCAATCAGTATAATTAAATACAGCTAGACTCCAATGAAGGTGTAGAACCATCTCAAGGATGAGCAGAAGAAATGGACCGCACCTGAGTTAAATATATGAGTGTCACAGCAAAGGGTCTGAGTTGTTATTGCTGTGTGATATATCAGTTTTTCTTTTTTAATAAATCTGCAAAAATGTCAAAAAAAAAATTTCTGTCAATATTGCGTGCAGTGTGTACATTAATGGGGGAAAAAATGAACTTAAATATTTTAGCAAATGGCTGCAATATAACAAAGAGTGACAAACTTAAAGGGGTCTGAATACTTTCCATACCCACTGTATATCTTTTTTTTTTTCTTAGAAAATGTCACTGATGGTTGTAGATGGGGGCCATTATTTCTATTCTGTATTTCCAGTTGTGTTCATTCTGTATTTCAATAATATCCAAGACCTTGTCAATGTGCATATTCAATGAAGTGAAAGCATTAAACACGCCTTGCAAGAGCGTCTCCTTGAAGCGGTGCTCGAACGCAAGGTCTAATTTTCCCAGCACAGTATAGCCTGCTCTGTTCATTTGGACTGCTTATGCAGATGGATGAAAATGTGAATGGTTTAGTGCGCTTAAGTTAATGATCTCGGCGCGTGTACGCTTCCTCCCTCCTGGGCTTTTCATTGTGGAGAGTACGACTACAGTTGTAGGAGCTCCGGGCTGGTGCCTCCTTTTGCCTTCTGAGCTGAAATAATGACTTGAAGAACCTAACAGACATGCGGTAATAGTAATAACTGTCAGGCCTAGTTTCCCATCAGTGCTCACATTCGCCTAATTTAAGATTAATCTATGCTGTTCTAGCAAACCCTTCGTTGGGTTGTCTTATAATTTTCTCCCAACACAAAGCCACAGCTTTAGTTCTTCTTACTGCAAACTTTTCTGCTTTAAAAAACAGAAGATGCAACCAGCTCTACCCCTGAATAGTTCTATATCTAACATTAGTGGTGTCACTTTCATGTGTAGGAACAAGTCATACTTGAGCATGTAAGTGATGATGAATATTGGACTTTTTATGACTTTCTTACCATTCCTCCCATTTTCAGGGATAATGGAGTTTCAGCTGTGTAAGATTTGGAATTCACAATCTGTCACCTTTGGATGATTTTGCTCCCATTTTCCCACTGTCCTTTATGTTCCCCCTTTAAGTTTGGCGATTACTTTTTTTTTTGCTCCAGGTGACAGACATGAGGTCTTTATTTCCACCCCGCCATGTGTATGAAACATAGTTGTTATTTGTCTAGAGATGCTGCAACATTGTATTTTACATCTGCAAACAAGGTTGATGGGTTCTTCTCCTCGCAAATGTTTTTTTTGTTTTGCCTGTTGGAGCAATTACGCATGCAGTGACATTGCCTGTTATTGTTTTCAGTCCAACTTTATGAGGAATGTTGGTGTTTCCTTGTTTTTGCCGTTGGCTACTGTATCTACTCCGATTCCTCTGCAAGTGCACTATTAAAACAAGATTCTGCTTTCTCTGCTGTGTAAAAAAATCCAGTTTTTTCTTTCTCCAAATATTCTGTGACACTCAACAGTCAATTTATTTTGTGGAAACTGGCTATTGATAATTTTGTAGCCAACTTGATGACCAGCAACAAACCTGGTTTAAAGCATTTAATTCAAATGGCAACTTCCGTCATTATTTTAAATAGCTGCCTCAAAACAATAGCGAACTGGTGGATCTCTAATATATTTGGATCCATAAACATGTTTTGCCTTAGAAAATTCATTAATTAATTTTCCGTGCAGTTTATCCTCACTTGGGTCGGGGGCAAGCTGGAGGCTATCCCAACTGACTCCGGGTGAGAGGCCGGGTACACCCAGAACTGGTCGCCAGCCAATCGCAGGGCACTTTTCAAGAAACAACTATTCACACTCACATTCACACCTACGGGCAATTTAGAGTCTTCAGTTAACCTTCCATTCACGTTTTTTGGGATGTGGGAAGAAACCGGAGTACCCTGGGAAAACCCACGCAGGCACGTGGAAAACATGCAAACTTCACACAGGCGGGGCAGGATTTGAACCCGGGTCCTCAGAACTGAGACAGATGTGCTAACCAGTCCCAGAGTAGAGCAGAGCGTGAACTTTCCCTTCAAGTACTACACATTCACTCGCTGCTCGGTCTGCTCACTCATCCACTTAGCTACCAGCTGTCAACTCCATCGTCTTCATCTTCCATGGCACTAACATACTCCATCTCATGGCTAACAAAGCGGCATCCAATCAACCTTAGGCTAACACTAGCAGCTAATATTAGCAGTAGTGCTAAAACACTCACAACTTTTACATTATCAATATTCTTGGGCTGTATTTGTGAACTCACAGGCTGGGATACACAGAATTGGCACTACTTGGAATATGAGTCTGACCAGATGTGTAAATTTTCCTCGCAACTTACACTTTTTGAGAAATTATAATAGCATGTGAGCATGGTTTGAAAATCGTTCGTGATCTAAATCTGCGTATCGTTGATAATGAATTATTAAAACTCAAACTATTAGATAACATACTGTCGGGAGCATTCCCTGTTGCCTGTTTGTCTCCCTGCTGTACTGTTTTAGTCCCTCCTTCCTGTATGGCCATTGGTCAGGTTTTCAGCCACTGCTCATGCTGTCATTGGATGGTCTCATATCAATCACTACAGCAGCACCACCGATTGGATGTGATGTGAAAGTTTGAAACATGTTGTATAACCTCAACTGGAATGAGACACTGATCTACATAAAATAGTATTATACAGTATGATTGTGAAATACATTGCAAAAGTTGCGTTTTCAATTTTTTTTCATGATTTTTAGGAGCATATGTCTTGCCATATGTATCGTATTTTCACGACCATAAGGCGCACTTAAAAGTCTTAAATTTTCTCCAAAATGGACGTGTGTGCATTTATGTGTGCACCGAGTTCCAAAATCTGTAAATGTTGTTGTGGGACTTTGATAAGCGATCCGCTTGACTGACTGGGAGCATTTCCTGCCGACACGCTGCTTAAATAGAGGAAAGGCGGACGTGACTGAGGACAGCATGCGGACGTTAAAGGGTGCGTGTGAAAGAGGAGGCTAAAGGCACGCCCCCAGGAGGTATATAGCGCCGGTATGTGCATTGTGCAAAACAACATCGGTTTAGCTAAGGACCCCCGGAAATGGCACCCACGAAAAGAAGCACTTACGAAGCACAGTTTAAACTTCAAGCTATCAATTTACGCGGAGGAACATGGGAATCGAGCAGCCACGAGAGAATTCAAGATGAACGAATCCATGGTTCGCAAGTGGAGGAAGCACGAAAACGAGCTTCGCCAAGATAAGAAGACGAAGCGCCGGGCGCGCGACGCCATATGTGAATGGATTGTGGATGCCTGGGCTAAGGTATCTGCTTTGACTGTTGTTCGAGCTTTTGCGAAAGCCGGCATCATTGCCGAACAGCCCCCTGGCAACGAGACTGACTGCGACAATGACGAGAGGGAACCCGGCATGTTTGATGGAGAACTTGCCCAGCTGTTCATTTCGGATACAGAAGATGAGGACTTTGATGGATTTGTGGATGAGGATTGATAAAAAAATAACGTGAGTACATTGTTAAATACTTCAATAAAGTACAACGGAACTCAGTTTTGCTCCCGCTGCCTTCTTAAAAACATACGCTATATTTTAGCGTGCATGCATGCTAACGTATGTTTTAAGATAGCGTATGTTTTACCATGTCTGCGCCCAATAATACGGTGCGCCTTATATATGTGTTAAATACAGAAATAGACCCCGTGACTGAGACTGCGCCTTTTAATACGGTGCGCCTTATGGTCATGAAAATACAGTATTTAATGTAAAACTTTAAATTTGTAGTTCTAAAAATAATTCTTTATTAAGACTGTTCAATTGATAGTTAAGCATATGTGTCGCTGTGGGTGTTGTCCTGTCTCTGGGCAGCATGAAAGTTTTGGTCTAAATAAATTTTGCCTGTGGTCTTGTCTCCTCTGTCTGTCTGGGGTGAGGCGGACCAATGTGGCTCTGTCTCTTGGGCTTTGTATGAACTGCGAGTGGGGCCCTGTGCTGACTTCACTCTGGAATTGTGCCTCTTCCCTCCACTACTCTGTTCTCAGCCATGTCATGTCTCTAAGTGATTTTGCACATGCGACGGGTGATGTGGCTCTATTGATTTTAGGTTATTATTGTTTGTTTGTTTGGATGTTGGGCATAGTGTTTGGAATAGTGAAATCGTCGTTAGCGTGTTTGCCTTACAGTCAGGAGATCTGCGTTGGAATCTACACTGGACCATCTCTGCTGGTGTGTCAATATTGTATCACATAGGTGGGGGACTTCAGTCATATTTCTTGTCTCTATTACTAGCCTCGGACTTGAATCACCAATTTTAGGACTTGTGACTTGCGTGGATGTAACTTTTGAAAGACTCAACACACAACTGCCGGGTCATTAACAATTTTAAAGATGCATCGCTTACATCAACAAGTCGAAGTAACTGTTACAACTACTCAAACATAATTGGTCATTTGTTTACATTCATACATTTTTGTAATGTAATATCAAGTACAGTTTTTTAGCCCAAGAAATGACCTGACTTTACTTGCTTGATATTTAGTGGCGACTCGACATGCTTGATTTTTGCTGCGTTAGGGTGAGTGTGTATGTATTGGAACTAGGACACACCTGAAACAAGTAGTGTGTAAAATTGTGGGAAATTCAAAAGAAATCAGCCAAGATATCAGGAAGAGCATTGTGGACTTGCCCAAGTCTGGTTCATCCCTGGGTGCAATTTCCGGATGCCTAAAGGTGCAACGTTCATCTGTTAAAACAATTATATGCAAGTATAAACACCATGGGAATGTCCAGTCATCATCCCGCTCTGGAAGGACACGGGTTCTGTGCCCCAGAGATGAATGTGCTTTGGAACTGAAATGTGCATATCAACCCAAGAACAAAATCAAAAGACATTGTTAAGATGCTGACTGAAGCTGGTTAGAGTGTATCATTATCCACATTGAAACAAGTACTGTACCGACATGGGCTGAAAGGCCACTCTGCCAGGAAGAAGCTATTCTTCCAAAAGAAACATCAAAAGGCGATATTACAATTTGGAAACGCAAACAGGGACAAAGAACGTTTGGAGAATTTTTGGAGAAATGGTCTATTGTCTGACCAAACTACAATTAAACTGTTGGGCCATCAAGCATCGTTAGGTTGGGAGGAAAAAGACGGAAGCTTGCAAGCCTGAGAACACCATCTCAACTTTGAAATACAATGGTGGCAGCATCATGTTGTGGGCTTGTTGAAGGGATTGGTGCACTCGACAAATTGGATGGCATCTTGAAGAAAGAACAATGTGGAAATACTGAGGCAAGATCTCAAGACATCAACCAGGAAGTTAAAGCTTGTGCGCAAATGGGTCTCTGAAATGACAAATGACAATAACCCGAAGCATTCTGTTGAAGATTTATGGGCAGACTTGAAAAGGCATGTACAAGCTAGGTGGCCGACAAACATGGCTACCCCGGTTCTGTCAGGAGGAATGGGCCAAATTTCCTGCCAGCTATTGTGAGAAGCTTGTGGGTATAAACGTCTGACTTTGACTAAAATTCATGAAAAAATAGCCTAAAAAAATCTGACAGTATTTATCAAATATTACTAATTGTGTTAATCATAATTGACCTAAAACAGGAACAGTTTAGTCTGATTTCATGTCAGAGAGAAACAAATATATATTTTTATACAATATAAGCAAACTTTTGGTTTCAACTGTGTGACTTGCTGACACTTCTGCTGTATTGTAACAGACAACGATACAACGCATCATCAAATGGGGCATTTTAGGGTTCACTGTATTTTACTGCCACAAACATACTGTATGCTTGATGGCTGTCAGTATCTGTGGGTGTTGCAACTAAATGAGACTGTCCGAGTAACTGTGGATGTGTCAAACCTTTCAAGCCAACACGCGCGAGCATCAGTGAAACCACCTGCTCCGGTATATTTTGCAGATCACAATGCCATTAAACCCCACCTCCAGTCGCACTTCTCATTGTCGTCCTCTAGCTTTTGTGTGTGACTAAACGTGGACTGTGAGTGCATGGATTACATGCCTGCATGTGAATTTCACCCCGTGTTCGAATGATGCTCTTTTTGTTTGTTTGTTTACTGAGACCACAACTAAACAGTCCCTGTGAGATTACTTTAATCCTGTTGTTTCATACCCCAAGATCTCTGAGTTTTATGCAGTTTATATGTAGATCACATCATTTCTAAGTACAAAAACTAGGCGTTGAAATGGATAGCGGATTCGTGCCGCCTTGAGATTTTCTTCTCAAAAGGATATTCTTTTATTTTTTTTCTCCCATTGTCTATTCTTTTCAGTGTGACTGCACTGCTTTTGAAAGATCCCTTCACTCAACGTTGAATAAGTTATTCCTTGCTTAATCTCAGTCATGGATGTACATGTAATACATGTTTAAAGGATATACAGTATAGCATTGGTGTTAAGATTAACTCACAGCCCCTTTCGCCTTTCATATTCTCACTTAGAGTACATTCTCAGTGCAAGTGTTGAACATGAAGTTATTCTCTCATTCCAATGATCGAGGTACTAAACGTGTGCGATAAGTGAACGACAGATAAAAGCTCTCTCTCCAAGGCTGTAGGCATCCATGTAGAAAGGGCCCCCGATTGGTGCTTTGTCTCTCTCCTTCTCTTAGAGCTCAGCCAGTATTTCTGCCCCCGGATCACTCCTACACAGCACCATATTCATTGAATAATACAAGAAGAATGTTTGCTCATGTGCTAGACAGTCACGTTGCTCTTGCTTCCTTTTCTGCTATGCTCGAAACACGGGTGACACGATCTGTCACCTTCGGATTTCTGTCGACTTCCCGGGGTAGCCGACCATAACATTTCCCAACGGAATATTGACATACATGCTTAATGTTTCATATGGTGCGCCGTATTAATCCTCAGCGAAGGTATTGAGCAACAGAAAATGTCTTCTCTTAGTCAGTGCTGTGATCTGTTTTTTTGGCTGCTGTATAGTTCTGCCGTTCCAATTCAGTGAAAGAGTTGTGCTTTTGCTACTTGGGGGTCAAATTATAGGCTGAAGCGAACACCCTCTCCATAGGAATTGAATATTGATCTGCAATTCACTGTGTCTTATTTGTGTGACGCACTCGAGAGTCTCATTAGATGTAAACAAACAGACAGAATAACAGCTTAGAAATCATTGTGATGGTTCTCTAGCCTTGAAATAGAAGAGCTTCTCTTGAGTTTCCATTGAGACCCTGCAGCATCTACGTAATGTTCTGTAATATTTGCGGACCACAAACGTCTTTGTTTTATGTTATCTCTTCGATACCTTGAAAAAGCCTCTGGCTGTCTTTTGAAATCATCCATTGACTCAATCAACTTTTATTCTTCCACTGTATTGTGGCATGTGTTTTCATTGAAGTCCCGCCTCTCTGCATGGTCTGACTGTACTGTTGTTGGCTAGCTGACCTTTTAGTCAATGTTTATGCAGAGGTGGTCTATAAATGTATCACTCACTATGCACAGAACTATGATTTAAAAAAAAAATGTAAAAAAAAATATATATATATATATATATATATATATATATATATATATGTTTTTTTTTTTTTTGCATAGTTGCCTTTTTAAACCTCGGAGCAAGGAGTAAGGCACTGGGGAGAATATTTCATTGATCGTAATTAAGATGTTGACCAAATTAAACATTTTAATTCATGACCCATCTCCTTTTATTTGCCTGAATTTTGTTATAAGGACTTGTTTTCATCATATGCCTCACAGGTCTGAGATTTGGGGTTCAAATCTCAGATCTGGCCTTCCTGTGTGGAGTTTGCATCCCCGGCCACCTCCCACATTCCAAAAACATGCATTTTAAGTTCATTTAAGACGCTAAATTGTCCATTGGTGCAAATTTGAGTGTGAATGCTTGGTTTTATATATATTTATATATATATATATATATATATATATATATATATATATATATATCTCTCTCTCTCTCTCTCTCTCTCTCTCTCTCTGCCCTGTGATTGGCTTGGTCTCCAGGCCAGTCCAGGGTGTACTCCTCCTCACGCCCATGGATGAATAGATGATTTCATGCATTAGTCACAGGGAAAAGAAAAAGAAAGAAAGAAAAACAGTCCTGAATATGCACTTTTTTTGAGAATCGGTTTAATAGGTTTTGCGTAATCTTGCTAGTTAACAAACAAATGGTCATGAAAAAAAACCTCCTTGTCAGAGGTTTCTTCCTTTGTCTTCCTTAGCTTTAATATCAATAATATCGATAAACCGTAGAAATTTTGTAGGGTCGTAACGGCCTGTACTGCATTACATATAATAAATAATACAAATCCTGAAGCAACATTTTCTTATATTGACATCCACACTATAAGTTAACGTTGCTGCACAAAGACAGTCGCTTGCCTGAGACAAAACTGTAAGTAACTGTATGTATTATTTATACCGAGTTAAAATAAAAAAATTAAAAAAACACAGTCTCCCTTATTCTGTGGCTGACAAAATAAAATGCTTCTAATGGGCTTGTCTAAACATTCTTATGATGAGAGCTGATGATTTTGATGATTCCAGATTTGTCGTACAGCAACACATACTGTAAAAGGACACATGCTGACATCTATGTCAGGATCACCAAAGGCACTCGTGATTGCATGGCATTTAGGCATTTTTATTTAATTTTTTTTAAATGACTGATGACCTATAGCGTAGGATTATTGTTTTTATATAAAGAAATGGACTCAAGGGTATTGTAAGTATTGAATGGACCATTATGGGTTTCATATTGTTTTGAGCAATGTGCGCTATCAGGCTCCTTGTGTATCCTGCGCCTTGTGTATTCAACGTGTGATTGATTCAACTTTGATGAAGCTGACCAGCTTATTAATCGATCTAGCAAAAGCTAGAGACCCCTGTAGAGGATTTAAAGCTTAGACCTTTTTTTTATTTATTTATTTTTTTAACTTTTACAAGTATTTCTTATATAGAGGTGCAATTGAACAGACTGTAAATCATATTCATCTGCAGCAAAGTCTGTGTGACCTACATTTTAGGTTTCCTGCACAGAGGAAAACCCAAAATTGTCTGCGGTGCTTACAAAGCCAATACTGCACAACAAAGTAGTAGTAGTTTCAAGCTGTAAAAAGAAACACAACACAAGATGTGTCATCAGAGATGTGTTACTGCAGTGCGAAAATGGGTGACATTTTATGTACTAAATGTTGCTAATTACATGAGAGAGTTTGCTTTTGTGTGTGTGTTAGTTCAGGCTAAATATCAATTTGAAATAAACATCACTCATTTGTCCTTGTTGGCGTGAAACACTTTTGCTCTTTAACTAAACTGTATTCGACAACTGAGGACATGCCTGCCAAATTTAATTCTGACCGTTACTCACAAATTTAACAGACAATTAGTTGCAGCTAATATGATGTATGCTTTCAAGGGGCATAGTTTGTAGGCAGCGGTGCAGGCTCCCTCAAATTTTCACACTGCTTTTTATGTCGAGTACATATTGTGAAGCAAAAATGGGTCTTATTTATTTTAGCTTATAAGTCAATTAAATACATGTCTGAATTGCAAATGGAAGAAATCCTGAGAGTAGATGAAGGAATACTGTATCTACTTGAGTTAGAAATTCAAATGTTTTTCAAGAATAAACCAAGCAGGATTACATAAAAACTCCTTAACTAACTTTACTTTGTGGGTATGGCTCTGGTGCAATAGTGGTTAGCATGTCTGCCTCACAGTTCTGATGTTCGAGGTTCGAATTTTCGCCTTTATGTGTGGCGTTTGTATTTTCTCTCCGTGCTAGCGTGACTTTTTTTCTGGGTACTCAGTGATTTCTGTGTTCCTGTGTCGTTTCCCATCACACAGCTGTCTGCCACATCAACATCCCGGGCAGCCTTCCTGCAGTGCCTCCGTTGGGCGATGTTGTGTCCGTTCCAGGAGCAGACGGACTGGAAGGGGGAAGAGACACAGCTGGCTTTGCAAGGGGGTTCAAAGCCAAACCCTTTAGGAGTCATGGTCTACAACTCAGCCATAACTCAGAGCGCTGCGGCACCCTCAAACTTGGGAACAATTCAGGTAACACACTATTGTAAAGGAATTCTGGGAAAAGTCCCTGAAAGCAACGGCACTGGGAGCATTGAGAATATTCACATCTTAACTTTTTCTGTTAAGCCACACCCATAGCACAGAACCGAGGTGCAACAGTTTCCTTAATTCCATGATTGTGCTCGGGGCACCTGCAAAAGTGGGTGAAGGAAGTTATTATTATTATTATTATTATATATTTTTTTTTAAATGAACCCAAGTAAATGCAGCCTTTAAAGCACAGGTATCAAAAGCAAGGCCCGGGGACCAGATCCGGCCTGCCAGAGCATTTTATGTGGCCTGCGAAAACAAATCATGTGTCGACTGCATGTTTCTAAAATACCAACATTGCAAATTGTCTTCACTTTTAACAACATTAAGATATTGCACGCGTTGTTTGTTACCAATGCCCCTTTTAAAATAAAGTGAATAATAGTTGAACTTTCTTTTACTGGCTTTTGATTTCAAAACTAGTCATTCATCAATTTGTTGTGTGTATGTAATAAAATGAGACTGTTATGCATTCATATGTGTTCAGTCATAACAGCGCTCTGAGGGAAACTCTGAGGAGTTTGACACCCCTGCTCTAAAGCATTCATTCATCATTTCATTTTTATCTATCTCAGACTATATTTGTGACAAGTTTTGCAAGAATTATTTATTTTTTTTCTTCAAAAACCTTATGTATTACATTTGTCTGCATAAATCACTTTACCTTACTCTTTTACTCTTGCGTTATTTGAATGTTTAATGTTTGAATGTTTAACACCTTTACCTCTTAGGATGTGATCAAATTTCGGCTGGCCCCCACTTTGGACAGAACAACATCCAGTCCAAAGACATCTCTGAAAACAAAGCCAGAGGATTCATCACGTCATGGAAGATCGTCTTCGTCGCCAACTCAAAGTAAATCACGACTAGTAGACGTGTCAGAAATTTTTGAAGTTCTTTTTTTCATTGCTTACTGAATGTAATGAATTTCCTATGCTTAAAGATAACTGACAAAACAAGTGTGTAGTAACACTCAAGTTGGCATGTCCCGTAAACAGCATCCACTATGCAGCGTTGATGATGAGCACACGCCATGACTGAGGCCGAAGGGAACTGCAGTCAAAGTGCAAACACTTGGGCTGATCTTGATCCTGCCTTTCTCCCTCGTGCATGTCCGAGAGGTCAACTGTGGCTTACACACAGCAACTATCCAAAAAGTCTCACCCTACTACAGCTTGAAATTTGGATACTAATACTTTGTTGAGCTAGTCATTGCTAAAATCTTGTAATCTATCAGCATAACTCTGGGGCGGGCAATTCATTTTCCAAAGGGGCCACTGTTGTTCAGGGTCACGCCAACATGCTAACCTCCATTGTGTTCCATAGTAATTTTATGTATTCCTATAAAGCGTGAATTGTATTCTTTGAATAATCTGCTACTTGTGTAGAAAAAGTACGTTATTATTAGGAAATAAATATGTTAAACAAAATTATAAGCAGTAATTATAATTATACATATACACACTGCATTAATTGAAACAATACCACCCTCACTTCATTCCTGAGTTTCAGCGACCTAGGTGGTTCGGTATTGTCTCGTGCCAACAATTGACATTACATATAGAGGATTAATTGCATGTAAAGTAAGCGTTCCTTTCTGGAGCATGTACAGTAATGGTAAATGCATATATACACACGATTCAATGTTACATGGTCGCATTCACGAGAAAAACCTGTATGATTTTTACTTACGTGCCAACATAAAAGAAGAAAAACAAATTGTCAAACTAACCATTCCGCAATATCCTGTTTTTGTGACACAAACTTGTTCGGAGTCTTCTCATGATCTGGGTCAGACTCTGGTACCCCTGGACTTTCTCCTCCAGCCAGAATCTCCCAGGATTCATGGTTGCTAACTTCTTGTGGGAGCAAAGAATAGTGTTGATCTGCGCCTTCATGGGGCCAAGCAAAACAGCAGATTGGCAAAGTCCATAAATGTCACTTGGTTGAGCGTTTTCAAAAGAACATGTGTTGGAAGGAAACAACAAAATTAGTCTTTAGTTAATTCCTTGACTTCGTTTATTCATGAATGGATAAAATTTGTGTGTGTTGTTTTTCTTGCAGACAGCTTTTGCCATCACTTAGAAAGGTCTTCATTGATCGATTTAGATCCATGTTGGTAACGCTGAGGAGCAATATTGACGAAGATGTAATTTAGGTTCTACATCTAAATATTACAGGGCCACATTTAAAATGGAAAAAAAAAAAAAAACTAAAAGAAAAGGATTATAAGAATAAACTTGCACTTATAATAATAAAGATGAAATATGATAAAAATCATGACTACAAGAAAAACAAGATCCATAATTACAAGACAAATAATGTGCATGTACAGTATGTATGTATTCATTTGTTTTGTATAAATTTTTTTTTTTTTTTTTTTTAGTCTTTCAGCTGCTTGGTCATGCAGAATGTTGCTTTTTACAGTTTTTCGATGTAAATGCTGAGTTTGAACTACTCCCTCTGTGGTTGCTTGTACAAATTCAATGAAAATTACTTGTACCAAAGTCCAAATCCTACAAAGGTTTTTATCTTTCCTGTCGTTTGCTGAATGTATGGAGTTCCACCAGAAAGTATTCACACCCTTCACGTTGTCCACATTTGGCTATGTTACAAGACTTATTCTCAAGCTGATGTGATGTATAGTTTAAAAATAAATATACATAAAATATCCCATAATGTCAAAGTATCAACATATTTTCAGACATTTGTGCAATTTAAAAAAAATAAAAATAAATGTAAACATTCACACATGAAAGGCACATAAGTATTCACACCCTTTGCTATGACACTCAAACTTAAGCTCAGGTGCATCTGATTTCCACTGATCATCTTTGAGATGCTTCTACAACTTAAATGTTGTCCACTTTTGGTAAATCCAGTTGATTGAACATCATTTGGAATGGCACACACCTGTCTATATAAGGTCTCATAGTTGGCAGTGCATATCAGAGCAGAATTCTATGGAATTGTCTTCAGACCTCCGAGACCGGATTGTGTCAAGATGCAAATCTGGGGAAGGATACAAAAGAATGTCAGCAGTATTGAAGGTCCCGAAAAGCACTATGGACGTCATTATTTGGAAATGGAAGAAGTTTGGAACCACCGGGACCCTTCTTATATCTGGCCGTCCGACCAAGCTGAGTAATCAGGGAAGAAGGGCCTTGGTCAGAGGATTGACCAAGGACCCTATGGTATCATGGGTGTGTGTTATGGTTGTTGTCTTCCCCCTGTCTCGTACACGCCTTCCCCACCTGTGCCTCGTTTACCCTAATTACCCCATGCATTTAACCTCGTGTCTCATTCTTTCTGGTCACCAGTTCGTTGTACCTTGTTGTCATGTTCCACCAGTCCTTGTTTCCATGTCACCGACTCATAGTAAGCCTTGACCCTGTTCTGATTATTGACCTTGCCTTTTTGCCTCAAGTTTTTTGGATACTGTTGCCTTTGCGAATTGCCTGCCTGTGTACCGACCTCTGCCCCTTTATTAATCTTCTCATTTTGAAACTGTCCATTTGAATTGGAGTCGTGCATTTTGGGTCCTGTCCTTTGTTCCGTTCATGACATATGGTCACTAAGGTGGAGCTCCAGTGTTCTTTTTGCGGAGATAGGAGAACCATCCAGAAGGTCAATCATTGCTAAAGCACTCCACCAATCAGGCCTTTATGGTAGAGTAGCTAGATGGAAGCCACTTCTCACTAAAAGGCACATGGCAGCCGTCTTGGAGCTTGCCAAAAGGCACCTTAAGGATTTTTCAGACCTTCAGAAATACCTGGCTAACATCATCCTTACTGTGAAGCATGGTGGTGGCAGCATCATGCTGTGGGGCTGTTTTTCTGCTGCATGAACTGGGCGACTGATCCATATAGAGGGTAAGATGACCGCTGCCAAAAAAAAATATTCAAGAGAACTTGCTCCAGAGTGCTCTGGAACTCGGACGAGGGCACCGATTCACCTTCCAAACTGAGAATGACCGAAAGCACACAGCCAAGATAACAAAGGAGTGGCTTCAGGAGCACCCTGTGGATGTCCTGGAGGGGCCCAGCCAGAGCCCGGACTTGGATCCAATCGAACATCTCAGGAAAGACCGAAAAATGGCTGTCCACCGATGCTGCCCATCCAACCTGACTGACCCTCAGAGGATCTGCAGAGAAGAATGGGACAAAATGCCACAAAACTGGTGTGCCAAGCTCCTAGAGACATACCCAAGAAGGCTTGAGGCTGTGATTGCTGCCAAAGGTGCTTCAGCAAAATATTAAGCCAAGGGTGTGAATACTGATGTACCTATAATATTTAAATCTTTACATTTTCAATAAATTTGCACAACTGTCTGAAAATAAGTTTTTACTTTGTCATTGTGGGATATTTGATGTAGATATTTTTTTAAACTACTCAAATCAGTTTGAGAATAACTCTGTAACAGCAAAATGTGGAAAAAGTGAAGGAAAGTATAATATAATGTACTATATATATTATTTTCTGGTGGAACTGTATATACATATATCTTATATATATTCCATTCCGCTGACACACACAGTGTGACCTTACATTGGCCTGCTTTAATCACAATTGAATTGCTATGTAGGTATGATGAGGTAAAACACATTCCCCACCAGCTTGAGAAATTGTGAAAAGTGAAAGAACTCAAACCAAAATGTCTGTCGATGAGAGGTAATGCAAGAGCAGGTTTGTGACAGAGAGCCAGCATTGCTCTGTGTGCATGTTGTCTGAACAGATGGGAGCTACAGTGAGACACCCCAGGCAGACCAAGCAATTTCCAAAAGATCAGTCGAGCTCCAGCACAGAGCGCGACAAAGAGTAGGAGGAAGGACAAAGAGATGCAGGGAAACCTTTCGTTCCGGAATTACCATGGCAACTAACCAAATACCTCAGGAAGAATCATTGTTGGGCTTTAAACTCACGATGACATCTAAATCCAACTCTTTTTCAGGGTTGATACATTTGCTACTTGTTTAAATATCTTTAGTATTTCTCACACGTTTTGCACTTCCTACTAGGTTGCAATGATAGCAAAGTAAATTTATTTGGGAAAAAAAAAAGTAAATACAGATATCTTCATCAGGTACAGCAATTTTTTCAATCATACAAAACAAAAACAAAAAAATCTTAACTTTTCTTGAATTGGTGCAGCTTTTATGCAAACCACAACTCATATTAGCACATTGCTTGGAATGTAGCGTTTTGGCATCGACTCATTTTTCATTTAGTTGTTTCAAGTCAATACTGCTTCTCATTCTTTCTGCATCCAACCAGTGCTTTTTGTGCACACCCACAATAGTGACCTCGAACATGATATCTTTGAGTGCTGAGGGAACATGATTTCTATTATTCGTCCAATACATTATTTTATAATTAGATCAAACTTAGTGGCAGTGACGCGAGAGAGTTTTTCATTGGTGTTGCTCAATTAATGTACCATTCAAATTTTTAATTGGAAGAGTATCCTTTTGTGGTCATTCGCTCAGGATGCAAGACATTTCCTCCCCTTGGTGCAAGTTCAAGTGAGAGATTTAATTTTATATGGTCAATGCTAACATTATTACTCAACATCTTTTTATGCATATATTTTGCAGGTCAAAATGACATCCAAGCAGTTTCATCTCCAGAATCACCACGGGGCCCCAAGGTAAGCTATGTTGAGGTCAATTCCATTTAACCTTTGTGTTTTTCTGATATTTCGTCAAAGCTTCTGGCATAAATAGCTTCTGGGCACTATATAAATATAAATACACAGACACACACAGTGGGTACGGAAAGTATTCAGACCCCCTTAAAATTTTCACACTTTGTTATAGTGCAGCCATTTGCTAAAATCATTTAAGTTCATTTTATTCCTCATTAATGTACACACAGCACCCCATGGCATGCATGGAGTTTGCTGTGTACACATTATTGATGAAAAAAATAAACTGAAATGATTTTAGCAAATGGCTGCAGTATAACAAAGAGTGAAATATTTAAGGGGGTCTGAATACTTCCCGTACCCGCTGTATATTCGCTCACCTGCCTTAACTCAGATACTTAAGTGACGTCCCATTCTTAATCCATAAGGTTTAATATGACATAGGTCCACGTTCTGCAATTATAACATCTTAAACTCTTCTGGAAAAGCTTTCCACAAGGTTTAGGAATGGGTTTATGGAAGAAGCCCAATTGTGAGGTTACACACTGATGTTAGACGAGATGGCCTGGCTCTCAGTCTCCGCTCTAATTCATCTCAAAGGTGTTTTATCGGGTTGAGCTCAGGATTGTGCAGGCCAGTCACGTTTATCCGCATCAAACTCTCTCATCCATGTCTTTATGAACATTCATTTGTGAACTGATGCACAAACATATTGGAACAGGAAGGGGCCATCTCCAAACTGTTCCCACAAAGCTGGAATTGCCGAACATATTTGACCCTGAGCTCCAGTGAAAGGAACTCTGAATGCTTCAGCATACCAAGAGATTTTGGACAGTCAAACAGTTTGGGGATTACCCCTTCCTGTTCCAGCATGTCTGTGCACTGGTGCACAAAGCAAGGTCCATAAAGACATGGATAAGAGAATTGGGTATGGATGAACTTGCCTGTCCTGCACATAGTCCTGCCCTCAACCCGATAGAACACCTTTGGGTTGATTTTGAGTGGACATTGAGACGGTCCTCTGGTCCAACATCAGTCTGTGACTGATGCTCTTGTAGCTGTAAAGAGTAGACCAACATCATATTAAACCCTATGGCTTTAGAATGGGATACCACTTAAAACCATATGTGAGTCAAGGCAGATGAGCAAATACTTTTGCCAAAATAGTGTATATACTGTATAATGTGGTCTGATCTTTAGATAACAGGAATAAACGAACAGTTTGCTGAAACTAATCCCATGCAAAAATGTCATGTTTTCATATTTAAATTAAGTGAACCTCTAGGCTATGGATTCTCCAGGAGCTAATCAAAGTCAGGTGTGAGCCCAGATTGGAGGTGTGGCTTAAAACTGCTCTGGCCACCGGAAAACACACACCAGGTTAGAATTGTTCCCTGTCAAGAAACAATGCTGGATGTTTACCATGCCATCGCTCAAAAAAGCACTCAGAAGACATACAATTCAGAATTGTTTTCTTGTACAAAGCTAGAAAAGATTTGCAAAAGTATCTCTAAGGATACGTCCAGACTGCAGGGCATGATGCCCAATTTGTATTTTTTTTTTAAATCTGATCTTTTTATGTAGTTGTTCACATTACAAAAACAAATGCAACTTCTATTGTGGACGGAATGAGTCTGTGAAGTAATACACATGCGCAGAAAACAAGATGTCACCTTGTGCATCTGCGCCACGTTTACAAAAGTAAATATATGCCCCCTCGCGTACGTCTCATCATGATGCATTTGTGGCAATTTGGAGCAACCGGAGCCAACAGTTTTTTAACAAAATATTTATCAGTTCTGTGGCCTCTTCTTTTCGCCGTTGACTGTTTTCTGCTCCTTTGTCTACCATTGCATTTGTGGCGTGTATGTCTTGTCGAACAATTGTGACGTTTGTTGCCTTTTGATGACATATATGTCGGATGAGCGAGACTTGTGTGCCCATACTGCCCTCGCATCGGATACATATCCAATTTATATCCACATACTAAAGAGGATTGAGTCGGATATGAAAAAAACTGAATTGTACTGTTCACATTGACATGAAAATATTAGATACATGTCACATTGGGAAAAAAAATCGGAATTGACCTGCAGTTTGAACATGGCTTGAAAGTCTTGATTTTCATCAGTTCACGGTGAGACAATTTGTCTATAAATGGAGAAAGCTCAGCAATGTTCCTTTTCTTCCAAAGAGTGGCCGTCCTGTAAAGATGACTGAAAGAGCACAGCACAGAATGCTCAACAGGGTAAAACGAATCCTAGAGTGTCAGCTGAAGACTTACAGAAATCACTGGCACATGCCACCATCTCTATTTATAATTCCACCATATGTAAACCATTAAACAGGAATGGGGTACATGAGAGAACACTAAGGAGAATGAAACAGCACACCAACACCAAAACTTTATTCAAACTGCAAAGCATGGTGGAGGTTGCATCATGGTATTGGCGTGCTCAGCTACCTCAGGGCCTGGACAGCTTGCTATCATCAATGGAAAAATGAATTCACATTTATCAAGGTATTTTACAGAAGAACTTGAGGCCATCTGTCCAAAAGTTGAAGCTTAAAAGAGGATGGAACAATGATCCAAAACACAGAAGCAAATCAACAACAGAATGGCTTCAGAAGAAGAAAATATGTGTTCAACCCGATTGAGATATCTATTCACATCAGACATCCCAGGAATTTTAGTGAACTGCAACAGTTTTGTAAAGAGGAATGGTCTAAAATTCACCCTGATTGTTCTGCACAGCTGATCTCCAACTACAGGAAACGTTTGCTTGACGTTATCGCTGCAAAAGGCGAGTCAACCAGTTATTAAATCCAAGGGTTCACTTACTTTTTCCTCCCAATCCTGTCAATGTGTACATGTTAAGCTCTATACAAATATGAAAACATAATTGTTTGTGTGGTATTAGTTTAAGCAGACTCTTTTTTCCCCTTGTGGTTTAGATGAAGATCAGACTACATTTTATCCACAATTTATGCAGAAATAAGAAATTCCAAAGGCTTAACATACCTTTTCCTCCCAATATAAGGACAATTTAGTCTTGCAACATAGATGTAAAGCAGCTGCTATTTTTGAACATTTTGTCAGTAGTGTTTATTGTTGTCACCAAACTGTGATTAAAAATACAATTTTGCATCAGATGTGTGGTATTTTTCAAAGATTGGTTACATTTATTGTGTTTTTCTGCTTAAGCATATTTCTTTCGGCTAAGGAACCACCTCAGACTTTCATTTTTACACCAAACGTCCAACATTTTAGCAATTACTGCGACTACTTTCAATATTAATTGTAGACTGAAGTATTACAGTGGTCTGTAACAGTGAGCAGAGTGTTTGCTTACATTTTCACTGTATAACCTGAGAACGTCTCAGATGTTTTATGAGCTGACTAATGACTGAAGTGCGTTCGGATCTGTATAGCTCCTACATTTATATGAAAGACTGAGTAAATAAGGGTGTGAAGCACAAGTCATTATTGCTGAGGCTGCTCTGAGTGCACACCATAAATCTACTTGGCTATGTATTCATCTATCATTTTAATGGCGCTCCAAGTCTTTGCATGAAGAGGTGAAACGGGAATCAATGTGTGAAGCCACGCCATTGCTTTTTGGAAACCTAAAATCTATCTTCACTAGCAAATTTATTTATATAGGGCGTTTCTCACACAAGGTAACTCAATGTGCGTTACATGATTAAAAGCATTTAAAAGCAAAGAAAGAAACAGCTTATAAACATTTAAAACAAAGAGAAGAAAAATAAAATGAAAGTACAATTACAATTAACGTACAGTGCAAGAAATATCACTTCACTAGTTGTGCAGCAGTAGTCACAAATGCACTCGTTTCCCCTCCCTCAACTTTCAAAGACACAGCTATAAAAATGAGTGTTTCAACCAACTAAACCCATTTCCCTTTCCTGTTCAACAAATTTCTCTTTCCTTGTCAACATGACTGTCAAGTGCTGATTAATCAATGGCATCCTTTTCTGGGATGGCAAGTGTAAACAAGCCTTTCTCACTGACTGTTGGCAGCCATTGTTTGATCTGACAACTCTCTCTTGCTTGCATACATTATTGATTTTTGGCCCTCAGTTTGCTGCTGTGCAGAATGCTAATTATGCTGTGGTATTTATAGCCAACGTTCGGGCGAGCCGTTGACTTTGTCTACGTTGATGATGATATCTTGCATCGGGTTGTGGATTTGTTTCATGGTCATGCTTGTGTTCTGTCAACCCAAGTGCTCTTGTAGTCTCCAGGCCAGGGTGCAGCCGTGTAGCATTTTGTTGCTGGCACTGGCTGATCTGGCAGCTGCTACAGCCTCAGTCATAACTCATTTTCGCAGATGTCTTTAATGTTGAATAGTTACGCTTCATTCTTGTCTCTGATTCCTTCACAAAAGTCTTGTTTTGACGCGTTTCTATTTTAGCACTGCAACTTTCATTGCTTTGTAAAGACGCTTCTGTCATTGCTCTTCAAACTCAAGATGCAAACATAATGCATGTTTAATCATAACAGTGTCTTATTATCTGTTTGTCTGTCTGTCTGTGGCTGTCTGGCCATCCATCCTTCCAATGGTTGACCATCTTTGGATGATGGTTTAACCAAAGGTTTTGTGTGACTCTTAAGGCATATTTATTTTTTGTCAAATTACAAATAGTACGACCACTGTTACAGTCAAATTTTAAGACAACTCTGTATTCACTTTCTTACTTTCCACACCACAAAGAGTGGCCGTTCAAAAGAGATGGATGAAACTGCATTGTATTATGAATACCAGCTGTATTATCTTGGAAAGGAAGCATTCTATTGCACTGCTGCCAGACCCTGGAGAACTGGCTTCCCTAAGATGCAGAGATGCAGTAATTACACCTCTTTTCATGAAACAACAAGAGAGCAAGGCCATTATTACTTTCTGGCTCAACAACTCTTTTTGTACGATTATACAAGTCGGAAGCCATTTTGTTTCAACGTTCGTTGAAGGCATTGCAAGTAGCTTTTAATTATTCGACTGGGGATTTGTCCTTACTACAGTTAAATATTTCTGCTCCACCACATCAGACAGATCATTGCTGCCAACACAAATACATTTACATAAGTTAAAAGCAGCCTTGACTTTTCAAATGTATAAAAGAGCACACCGTGGGCAACTCCAGAGTGGAAGAGAGTCCAACCCCTCTCAAGAAGAGTGGTACCAGAGCCCAAGGTGTGTGTGGTGGGGAGCCCGACTGTATCTAGTCGGACCTTCTCGACCTCGCACACCAGCTCGGGCTCCTTCCCTGCCAGAGAGGTGACATTCCACGTCCCAAGAGCCAGCTTTTGTAACCGGGGATCAGATCGCCAAGGTCCCTGCCTTCGGCCACCGCCAAGCTCACACTGAAGCCGACCCCTATGGCCCCTCCCACAGGTGGTGAACTCATGGGAAGAGGGACCCATGTTACCCTTTCGGGCTGTGCCCCGCCCGCCCCATGGGTGCAGGCCCGGCCACCAGGCGCTTGCCTTCGAGCCACACTCCTGGACTGGCTCCAGAGGGGGGCCCCGGTGACCCGCGTCCGGGCAAGGGAAAACGTCCCACCGGGTTTGTGCCTATTCACCAAACAGCAGATCAAAGTACCCACCCTTTTTGGAGTACTTAGAGAGGGTGCTGGAGAGCACTCCCGCTGGGGACTCCATCGTTCTGCTGGGGGACTTCAATGCTTATGTGGGCAATGACAGTGAGACCTGGAAGGGCCTGATTGGGAGGAACGGCCCTCCTCGATCAGAACCTGAGCGGTGTTCTGTTATTGGACTTCTGTGCTCATCACGGAGTTTTCATAACGAAAACCATGTTCAAGCATAAGGGTATCCATACGTGCACTTGGCATCAGGACACCCTAGGTCGCAGTTCGATGATCGAGTTTGTGGTCGTGTCATCGGACTTGCGGGCGCATGTCTTGGACACTCTAGTGAAGAGAGGGGCGGAGCTGTCAACTGATCACCGCCTGGTGGTGAGTTGGCTCCGATGGTGTGGGAAGATGCTGGTCCGACCTGGCAGGCCCAAACGTATTGTGATGGTTTGCTGGGAACGTCTGGTAGAATCCCCTTTCAGAATGAGTTTCAATTCCCTCCTACGACAGAACTTTGCTCACGTTCTGGGGGAGGCGGGGGACATCGAGTCCGAGTGGACCATGTTCCGCTCCTCCATTGGAGCGGAGCTGTGGCCGTAAGGTGGTCGTGCCTGTCGTGGTCGGTGCCTGTTGTGACGGAAATCCCCGAACCCGTTGGTGGACAGCAACGGTGAGGGATGCCGTCAAAATGAAGGAGTCCTATTGGGCTTTTTCGGCCTGTAGGACTCCTGAGGCAGGTGATGGGTACCGGCTGGCCAAGCGGAATGCTGCTTTGGTGGTCGCTGAAGCAAGAACTCGGTGAGGCCATGGAAAAAGACTTCTGGATAGTTTTGAGGAAATTCTGTTGCACCATCCGGCCTCTCAGGAGGAGGAAGCAGTGCGCCATCAACACTTTGTATAGTGGGGATGGGGCGCTGCTGACCTCGACTCGGGACATTGTGAGTCAGTGGGGGGAATACTTCAAAGACCTCCTCAATGCCACCGGCACGCCTTCTCGTGAGGAAGCAGAGTCTGGGGTCTCTGAGACGGGCTCTCCTATCTCTGGGGTTGAGGTCACCGAGGTGGTTAAAAATCTCCTCGGTGGCAAGGCCTGGGGGTGGATGAGATTTGCCCAGAGTTCCTAAAGGCTCTGGATGTTGAGGGGCTGTGCTGGTTGACACGCCTCTGCAACATTGCGTGGACATCGGGGACAGTGCCTCTGGATTGGCAGACTTGGGTGGTGGTCCCCCTTTTTAAGAAGGGTGACCGCAGGGTGTGTTCCAACTACAGCGGGATCACACTCATCAGCCTCCCTGTTAAGGTCTATTCAGGGGTGCTGGAGAGGAGGGTCCGTCTGGAAATCGAATCTCAAATTCAGGAGGAGCAGTGTGGTTGTCGTCCTGGCCGTGGAACAGTGGACCAGCTCTATACCCTCGGCAGGGTCTTCGAGGGTGCATGTGAGTTCGCCCAACCAGTTTACATGTGTTTTGTGGCCTTGGAGAAGACGTTCGACCATGTCCCTCGAGGGAGTCCTGTGGAAGAGCTGGATGAAGTGGCTGGGGAGAGGGAAGTCTAGGCTTCCCTGCTAAAGCTACTGCCCTCGCGACCCGACCTCGGATAAGCGGTAGAAAATGGATGGATGAATAGAAGAGCACACACTATGAATTTTGAACGCAAGTAAATTTGGAAGCAATATTGCCTAGAAACTTTGGATATTTATGTGGTACAGTGCTTGAGGTGTAATGCTTCCTTAGCATTCAGACCATATGGTTGAACTGTCCAAATCTCATGGCCTAAGGACATCCTAACGGCAATCGCAAATCTATAAAAAAATAAAAATAAACCCATCAGAAACAGTATTGAATGAGGAAACAGTTTCTACAAAAAAATAAATAGAAATAAACCCATCCAAAAGAGTATTGAATGAGGAAACCGTTTCACCCAATTGCATAGTTCAGTTCAGTTTACAACTCTATAAGTTTCCAACTCTGTAAACATTGACCTAATTTGTGTTTCTACCCCAGGGTGTGTAGGCAGGATAGCAATAGTTGCTTCAGTTCCGTAAATGATGTGACATAGTAGCACAACTGTTTTTTACATAGATAACCTGCATCAGGTCCACACCCTTTATCAATTGTCTACTAAGTCTGACCGCGAGATGCCAAAAGGGCACAATAAACCTGGCTTGACCAGGCAGCGTAAACGGGGAGACAGTGTTGCCAACCAATGAATTCAGCATAAAGGAGATTGATACAGTGAAGAACTGCAACTGATTATATTCAGCATTAACAATTGCCCCTGTGATTGACTGAAAACCAGTTCAAGACCAGTCCTATCGTGTGACTTTAACCAGGATAAACAATGTAGACGGACCGATGGCTGGTTCGATGGATGAAAGGATGGGTGAAGTGTAGAGCAATCTTTTAGCACCCATGCTAAGTCAGCTCCAATTCTTCACACATTGACTTGGAAGTCCTTTTATAACACCTCACTAATATGTTCTTTTGGGTGCTTGACTGCTCCACTTTTTATTCTTAAAATTACACTCACCAGATTTCAGTTTGGCTTATCCTTTTCAGGGTCATGTGGAAGCTGCAGACTGTACGTGTGGGCACAGTGCGCACACATGCGTGTCATGCTGACATGTTTTCCCACGAAGCCAGAAGGTGAACAGATGATGTTTGCCCTGTTAGCATGACAGTATGAGAACGTTAGAACCCAAAGCATTGCCACTGCTCATTTCCTTGCTGTATTTTTTTATGATGTTTTGGCTCAGTGTGAGTGAGCTCACACGTGTTGTTGACATGTATGACGTGATATTAGTGAATGCATTTGTGCAGGCATTCCCTATTTTTTAGGACATTCTGACCAATCCTAGGAGTCAAAATAATGATTCACGCCTCTGAAATCTTGCCAAAATCTTCTTTGACATTGTTAGTGTTGAAAGAAAATTTTGCAATTAGCCGGGAGCAGTACAGATGATGGGTAACATCCATCCGTCCATTTTCTGTACCGCTTATCCTCATTAGGGTGAGCTGACAGCTGCCTCTTGCGTCCTTGACATGTCACCAGTCAATTGCAGGTCACATATAAACACAAAACAGTCACCCTAATGAAATTAAAAGAAATAATAATAATTGTTTATTAACTTGCATGTTTTTGGAATGTGGGAGGCAGCCCGAGTAGCTGGAAAAAACCCACTCAAGCATGGGGCGAACATGCAATCTCTACACAGGAAGGCTGGAATCTGGATTTGAACCCACGACCTCTATACTGTGAGAGAAAAGTGCTCAGTACTTGACCGCTGTGCTGCCTGATGGTTAACGTGTAGACAAATATAAATACAAACAGTAAAGTTGCGGCACGGTGGAAGCCTGATTTGTCCTGTTGCCTAACAACCAGAAGATTGTGGGTTCTAATCTCTGGCCTTTTTGTGTGGCATTTCCACGTCCCTGTGTTTTTGTGGGTTGTTTCCAAAAACATGCGTGCTCGGTTCGTTGAAAACTCTGAATTTGAGTAAATTTGTTTGTCTGTGATCATGTACAGTATCAGTCAAGTGATTGGTGTTTGTAATATAAGTTCAACAAGACCTTTCAAATAATTAAAGCGGAGATATTTACTGAATTTTTCACTCATGCGCTAACAGAACAAAGGCAAAATTTTGTTGAAGGAACATTAATTTCTTGGGGGGTGAAATTGTTGTAATTTGTATTTTTTTAATACGCTCTAAATTCTTAAATATATATGCTGAAAACAATTTGTGTTTTGTGTCACTCAATGCACACCCTGGTCTCCAAATTATTAATACTAATTGTTGGATTTATAAGATGCTGGTCTCTTAATAACATCACATGCATTTCCAAATCAGTGCGTGTATGTTCAACAGATCAATGAGATGCTAAATGTCTTTTTCGCCACTCAATATGGTTCAATGCTCTCCCGGAAGCCATTTGTTTTAACCCTTATCAGATTCCATATTGCTTTATAGTCAAGCAAAGTCAAATAAAAAAATTCCTGTCTAATTCTAAAGGTCTTAATTCTGATCACTTATTAGCGATGAGGAAAGTCATTGGATGACAGACATTTGCGATAGTTTCCATGTACGTTTAATTTAAATTTAGTTTACGACAACTCAGGTTACATTGCATTGGCAGTCAAGTATGTCTAAATGGTTATTATCTGGATCTTTTACTTTAATGATGGTTGTGTGATAGTGACTCTTTCTCAGCTTTTGTCAAGGAAACTCGATGCCTACTGCAGATATTTTACGTCAAAGATGATGCGGTCTTAAGGACACGTTATGTTGTTTAGGCAAAATGGTTGGATGAGATTTTAAGTGAAACGAGGAGAGTAAGCTTTGATTCTTTGAATGTAAATTAGTGGAGACTCATGCGTTTTCTGACAACATTTTTTTTTCAGTCAAGCCTAACACCACCTGTTCATGCCACAAGTTGAGGCTATTTTGGGGTTTTAATTTCACCTTACTGAATCCATTGCCTTGAGTTCTGCATTAACATTGTTTGTAATGTTTTACATTGCTGTTGTCATCCAAGATTGAAGTACAAGCTAGACCACGTTATTCATAACATGATCATAACACAATCAGAAGGTATAAAACCAGCATAACATGATGATAACTATTC
Organism: Phycodurus eques; assembly: GCF_024500275.1. Lineage (NCBI taxonomy): Eukaryota > Metazoa > Chordata > Actinopteri > Syngnathiformes > Syngnathidae > Phycodurus > Phycodurus eques. The sequence continues at coordinate 4,818,064 of NC_084525.1, read as the reverse complement.
ACCTGTGTTTTCCTTCAGCTCTCACTGTCTCAGCTGACAGCTACTTCATGCTACCCACCCATCAGCCACTCCAGCTCAGGGTTACCGTGGCAACAGTCGTTTCCTTCTCTTCTCCATTCTTCCCTAACGGCGCCAGCCCAACAGCCATCACATGTCGCAATATCTCCTTCCCTGTGCGCTCAGAGATGCACAAAAAACAAACACGCTGAGGTAAATTCACATAAACAGAGCGCACACCAACGCTGTGTGTGCAAAACACACAGCATGCTGCGTAATCATTTTAATAAAAGTATACACTGGCAGTCAGTCACTGAGTTCAAATATGCATCTTTACAGTGCTCCACTTGTACTGAATAAACATGCAAAACTAAACTTTAGCCCCAAACCATTCTTTGCCTATGGAAATACTGAAGATGCTATGTGCAGCAGATTTCACCTTTCATCTTTTTTTTTTTCTGCGTTTTTGAGATACATTTCTGTATTACCTCTCATCTGTCAAAGTTTTGAGCCTTTTTCTGTAAATCATGACACCGGGTCATGCATTAAACAATTTGTCTTGAAACTACTTACAACCAGAGGTGGGTAGAGTAGCCACATATTGTACTCCAGTAAGAGTACTGTTAGTAAAAAGTAGTCATCCAAATATTTACTTGAGTAAAAGTAAGAAAGGGGCGGCACGGTGGCCGACTGGTTAGAGCGTCAGCCTCACAATTCTGAGGACCCGGCCGGGTTCCATCCCCGGCCCCGACTGTGTGGGGTTTGCATGTTCTCCCCGTGCCTGCGTGGGTTTTCCCCGGGCACTTCGGTTTCCTCCCACATCCCAAAAACATGCATTAATTGGAGACTCTGAATTGCCCGTAGGTGTGACTGTGAGTGCGAATGGTTGTTTGTTTGTATGTGCCCTGCGATTGGCTGGCAACCAGTTGAGGGTGTACCCCGCCTCCTGCCCGATGACAGCTGGGATAGGCTCCAGCACGCCCGTGACCGTAGTGACGAGAAGCGCCTCAGAAAATGGATGGATGGAAAAGTAAGAAAGTCCTCGATGAAAAAAAAACTACTCAACTAAAGAGTAATTTGTGTGTAACTTCTGATTTTTTTTCTTTTTTTTTTAGAAGAGCATGAATATCAATTAAAAAAATAATAATATATGGGAATCGGCATACACCTGCCACAATTTAAAATTTTAACTGCCAAAAAAACACCACATGCATTGGAACATGATTTGCTTAGTCACTTAAATGACGTCATGAAGAAGCTGTTTGCTCACCAGACTTAGTGATTGTGTGTGTGTGTGTGTGTGTGTGTGTGTGTGTGTTTGTGCTAATTTTGCCACATCCACTGCCAAAACAACAGCAAAAACATCTGCAACTTACCGCAAGGTATTTTCTCAAGTTAGAAGTGGGCTGAAATATCCAAGTTTGGGTATAACAAGCTGTTGTTTTTTGATCTGTAAACACTTGCGCGGCTCTTTTTATTTCCCAAAATGGATCATTTTTATTGGCTCGCGAAGGCTACATGCGTGGTCAGGCCTTGTGTCATCTGATTGGTGAATTGGAGTCAAACGACATTATCGTTCACGTTTGCTTGGCGCAACATGCACCCTATGTGGAAATCGAAGATGGAGTCTAAAAAAAGATGTGCACGCATGACTGGATAAATAAAAGTAGCAAACGGCATGTCAATCATTGTAACGGAGTAAAAGTATCGATCCTTCGTCACATAAATCCTCAAGTAAAACTAAAAAAATACAGTGCACTTAAAGTACTCTGACAAGTACAGTTTATCGAAAATGTTACTTGAGTAAATGTAACGGAGTAAATGTAGCGCGTTACTACCCACCTCCGCTTACACCAAACACATGGTAATGGAAATATATTCGTGAATGTTGCTAACTGGGTATAGCTGCTAACCAGCTTTATGGACCTGAGGAGTATCATCACTGCAGCCAGGGGAACACAGAAATGAAGACATCAGCTAGATTGGTCTGTGTTTAATTACTGAATAATTTCTAGAAATGAAGCAAGGCTAACCTGCTCCCCCAATTTTAGGTATGTGTAGCACAGTATCAGCACTTTGCCTCTGAAAGCTGCCTTGTCTCTGCTTAATTGGACCATGTTCACCCACAGGCATTAGGCATCTAGACCCAGCGGACACTACATTCGGCACACCTGCACGATCTAATGAGATTCAATATAGAGTTGTATCAAAATGTGCACGTTGCAAACAAAATGGTGATGCTTAGTTGTGACACTGTCAGATTTAATTTAACGTTAACGTTAATTTAACTGCATCATTACACAACTCTTCTCTTTAGCCCCACCCAGCTGTCAGCAGTATCGCACACCTTGAGATGGACCATCAGCCAGTAAGGGATGGGACGCATTCACCTAACCACGAAGAAGACCAACTTCTGGAGCTCCCGTTCATGCCCGTCCATGCACCCGTCATCACTGTGGGCATGACTGCACCAAGGTGTGTAATCAAATAAAACAAATTAAAACAATCATAATCAATAAAATGATGATGTCGTCTAAATTCACATGGAGGTAATTATATATCATTTAAAGTCTGCAAAGCAACCACACAAGCGCATGCAATCATTTACAAACATACAGTATAAATGCAAGATATATGGATTCAATGAATACTTAATATAGTGGACCCCTGCTATTTGCAGGGAATAGGGACCGGATGGCAAATAGTGGAAATCCACGAAAAAATTGACACCCATTATGATTGTGTTGAAATTAGTTTTTCTTTTAACCCCAAAAATGGTTGAATAAGCGTAGATGCACTGCCAATAAGCATCTTCGGGGTTAGTACTTTTAAAAATATTTTTTTGTTCTTTTTAAAAAAAAATTTTTTTTTTTTTTATTTTAATTTTTTTTTTATTGATTACAAATTGGGAAAAATATTGGAAGCTAAATCCGGGTATCGGTGAATCCGCGGGTGCCAAACTGCAAATATGCAGTAGTCCACTGTATACACTCGGAGGATTTTGTCATATTCAGTATCAAAACAGTGGGGCACTAGAGTAAAGTACTGTTTTTTAATATTATGAATAATAACATGCTTATTTTTGTCTCTTTTTACTTCCAATGGCAATCTAGTAAACCACACAGACAAAAGGGCTCTGTAACAGAAATGCTAGCCAGTTTAAGAGAATAGTTTTTTCATGTTTCCCAAAATCATCATGTAAATAATAGATTTTGTGTCAAAAAAGAGAGTTTTATTCTTATAATCAGGACCAAGGCTCGTTTCGCCCACTTTGTTGTTTTCATGGTAGCTGTGTCAGATGGCTCCGCTGTCCCATAGAGCAAAGAAAGGACAGGAGACAATGAGACAGAATTACGAATTACTATTAGTTACACGTTTCATATATGCAGAATTTTTCAATGGAATCCCTACCCTGTATTGAATATAAAGTGCTTTAGCCACTTTTAGTGCCACTTATCCCTAATGCAAAACCGCTACTACTGGTCACCACCACAACAGATCTCTAATTTATCCATCTATTTTCTATAGCGCTTGTGCTCATAGGGTCATGGGTGAATTGGAGCCTAACCCAGGTGACTTTAGGCAGGTTGCGAAGTAGACTGAACTTGTCACTAACCAATCACAAGGCGCACATAGACAACCATTCACTCTCACATCCACACCTCTAGACAATTAAGGACAATTCAGAAGTGTGAAGTCATTTGGTAATATGGAAGAAAGCCAGAGTACCCACAGAAAACCCACGTAAGCAACAAGCAATCTCCAACCTTAGCTTAGATTCAAATCTGGGACCTCTCAACTCTGAGGCAGATGTGGTAACCATTACCTCACCGTGGTGCCCCAACCCCTAATTGACACATACAATTATGCATAACAACCACTTGAATCTGATTCAATCAAGACCTAGCAACACATAAAATTATGCATTACAACCACTTGAATCTGATTCAATCAAGACCTAGGCAAATAGAAAACCCATCATCCATGTTTTGTATTAATTGTTGCCAATTGATCCTAAAATGTGTTATGTTTGTAATCATAATCTGTGTGCCTTTTGTAGTAAATTACCCCTTAGTGCAGGGGTGTCAAACTCCTTTTTGTCACGGGCCACATCATATGCATGACTTCCCTCGGAGGGCCGCTATGACTGTGAACCCTGTTTTGGGAAATCTTTTTCTGACATGAATTTTCCAACAAAACACATATAAATGAAAGATTACCTCATATACTGCAATTATATACAGTGTATGGAACACATTGATGAATAAACAGTTTTGAAATCAGAAGCCTATAAAAGCATGTTTTTCAACAATTACATTTTTTTTTCAAAGGGGGATTGGTCACCAAAACAAATGCTTGCAAATATCTCATTGGTATTACACCAGAACACAATGAGCAATTTTGATTTGCTTTCGCGGGCCACATAAAATGATGTGGTGGGCCGGATCTGGCCCCCGGGCCACCAGTTTGACACCTTAGTGCTACATACACCCATATATTGCCTTTTTTAAAATGTGTTTCATGCTTATACGTTTACTCTTCCTCTCTGTCCCTGACCACATTTTGTAAAGTCTCCTTATCAAAAGGGGCACTGGGTGGACTGCCAGTCACAAGACAGATAGTGTCTGGCTTACACTGCTTTCTGTCAGTGCTACAGGCTGATAGGACAGTGGTGACTAAGCACTAGCACATGCGCGCAGACACTTTTTGGCTGGCTGAGCTTTAAAAAGTACGAATGGAAGTTGGACATACACACCACATCAGTTTATCATCTTTATATCTTGTATTACCAATACACGTATATATTTTTTACAACCCCAATTCCAATGAAGTTCGGAGGTTCTGTTAAACATAAATAAAAATGAATACAATTATTTGCAAATCATGTTCAAACTATATTTAATTGAATACACTACAAATACAATATATTTAATGTTCAAACTGATAAACTTGATTGTTTTTAGCAAATAATCATCAACGTATAATGTTATGGCTGCAACACGTTCCAAAAAAGCTGGGACAGGTGGCAAAAAAGACGGAGAAAGTTGAGGAATGCTCACCAAACATCTGTTTGTAACATCCCACAGGTGAACAGGCTAATTGGGAACAGGTGGGTGCCATGATTGGGTAGAAAAGGAGCTTGTATCTGAATCTTGTTCTTTCAGTCACAACCCATAGGTCATAACCATAGGTGAGGGTTGGAACATTGATCAACCAGTTAATCGAGAGTTTCGCCTTTCAGCTCAGTGCCGCCTTTACCAAGACAGACCGATACAGAGTTTGCATCACTGCAGACACTGCACCGATCTGCTTCTCAATCTCCCGTGCCATTCTTCCCTCACTCGTGAACAAGACCCTGAGATTCTTCAATGCCTCCACTTGGGGCAGGATGTCTTCCTCAACTGCGAGAGGGGACTCCACCCTTTTCCGACCGAGGACCATGGGCTCAGATTTGGAGGTGCTAATTTTCCTCCCAACCGCTTCACACTCGAACCGCTCCAGCGAGAGTTGAAGATCGCAGCTTGATGAAGCCATCGGAACCACATCATCTGAGAGATGCAATGCTGAGGTCACCAAAGCCCCTCAATGCCTTGGGTGCGCCTAGAAATTCTGTCCATAAAGGTAATGAAAAGAATCGGTAACAAAGGGCAGCCTTGGCCACATTGCTTCTCCTGAATCTGAGATTTGACCTCCAGACATACCGTCCTCTCCAGAACGCCTGAACAGACCTTACCGGAGAGGCTGAGGAGTGTGATGCCCTTGTAGTTGGAACACATCCTATGGCCCCCCTTCATAAAAAGGGGGACCAGCACCCCGATCTACCAATCCAGAGGCACTGTCCCCAATGTCCATGCGATCTTGCAGAGGTGTTTCAACCAGGACAGCCACACAACATCGAGGAACTCCGGGCAGATATCAACCATCCCCAAGGCTGGAACTTCTTAACCACCTCTGTGACCTTAACGTCAGAGATAGGAGAGCCCACTTCAGCGTCCCTAGACTCTGCTTCCTCGTAGGAAGGCATGTTGGTGGAATTGAGGAGGTCATTGAAGTATTTGGCCCACCGACTCACAACCTTCCCGGTTGTGAGTCGGTGTATACACACTATACACAGTGTTGACGGCGCACTGCTTCCCCTCTCCTGAGACGCCGGATGGTGGACCATAATTTCTTCAAAGCCAGTCAGAAGTCGTTCTCCATGGCCTCACTGAACTCTTCTCATGCCAAACCCGTAGAAAGCCAACACAAGCTTGGGGAGCACATGCAAACTTCACACAGGAAGGCTGGAGCCGAGAGTCCAACCCCGAAACAGACATGCTAGCCAGTCGGCCACTGTGCTGCGGCATAATTTTTGTTGTTGTTGATTTTCTTGCCTTTGTTCATTTGAGATTAAAATTACAGTAACCTGAAAATGAATGAATATGACCTTGTTGAAGTGGAAACTTCTGTCATGGTAAATGTAAGTAAAAACATTAGCGCAAAAATTATGAGGTACACATGAGACTTCAGCACAGTAAGCATCGAAAAATTTAACTCCACAAGTTTATTTGGCGTTTTCGTTGGATTTTTTTATGTTTTACTGAGGCCATGACAGAACAGTACCAGTGATGTCAAAGGGGTGAAATAGGAGGAATTGGAAATAGACGTGTGACGCTGGTACATGTCTCTGCCCTAGCTGCTCTGTACAATATTGTAGTAATATACACCGCAAAGTGTATATTGAGTATAAATAAGAGTTTAAATGGGGAAAAAAAAGAATGACTGGGTGGCAGATGTATGATATTGAAGCCACATCAGAGAGAGAGAAAAAACAACACATCACCTCACTCTTGTCACCATAATTAGTTTGATTAGTTTGAGCAAGGCTTCGTCCTGTAGCACCGTGGGGATCATCTGTTTACCAACTGAGCGCAGACAAAGTTTTTATGATAAGCCCAAACATTATCCAAAGCATTAGCATTCATCGTTGTCATTGTGTCCTCACATTTTAGCCAGCCATCTGTGTACCTGTATTGGGTGTCACTGTTGACAGTAGAAGTTATGAATGTGTAGCATATACGGGTTAAATAAAAATTGAATTAATTTAGGAGAAAAGAATGAGCTGGAAGCGACGCCTGCGTTACTTCCGGTTTAGCGTAATTTTAAATTACAGCGTTATAAATCAAGCTATTTTATCTCGTAAAAGGGGCACCACGTCACTTTCTATGTGGATGAAATTTAGGGAAAGTGATGAGAAACCTTTTTATCAGTCTCGTAATCTGAAGGCTGCTACACTTTCTGAAACTTTCTGAAGAGTTCTAGACGGCCAAAGGTTTCTTTCCTCGAACCCAAACACACAGAACAATGCACGTGGTAAATTTTATGAAAAATGTAATGAGATCTAACATGGGGAATCTAAAGGGAAACAACATAGGAAAAAAAAAACACGAAACAAAGAAAGGACAGACGAACATTGGCAAAGTAAAATGACTTGGGTTGTGGGGTTGGGAGTGAGCATGGGATGACAATGCGTATTGCTGGAATTCCTTTAAAACCCAAATATGCACTAATCTGTACTTTCGTAGACCACAATGTTTACATGTGTTAACCAATTCAGGCAGGCGGGTCGACCTTCCGGGGTTGGCAAGAGCGCTCACGAGGGATGGTTTGAAGAAAAAGGAAGGAAAGAGAAAACGATGTACTTCAAGTGCAGTTTGGGTCAGTGCTTGCCACGCGGTCGGGGAGAACTCGCACCGCAATTACTTCCCAACGGAGCCTTGTCCGTAAACTGCCCCACACCCAAAAAGGTAGCGTTGGGGAGTTGGCAGGTGCCTTCTGCGGTCCATGCTTGGCAGCGCGGCAGGGACCTTCGGCGTCTGCCACTACCAGTCTCCGCCACCTCGTGGTGAGAGGTTGGAGGCTCCCCGAGCGAGGACAGGCCAGTCCTTCGGCAGGTGGAACAACGAGAGAGTGAGAGAGAGAGAAGAGACAAAGGAGCTTCGAACTTTTTATCTACTTCAGAGAGCGAGGCTGGCCGCTTTTGACCAAATGGAAGGCAGACCGCGCCTCAAGAATTACATTTTATCTTAGTATCATTTGTGGTTTAAAACCTGTGGAATAAAATATTAATTATTGGATTTAAGATAACGAGACCATTTTGCCGCTTTGCATTGTTGCACGCCCATCCTCTTTAATCCCTGTAACGAATGTTTCAAGTGGTATGTGATTGTTGAGAACATATATTTACAATGTGGCATTTGTGTGGTGTGGAGTGAAACATTTCATCTGGTTCAGTTTACAACAGATTCGACATCAGACATTCAAGTTTGCAGAAATACAGTCACTAGTGGCCTTCATGTAAAGTTCTTAAAATATTAGATCCCAGTCAAGTCCAGTGACGACTGTGGCTCGTAAAGGCGCGTTTGCAGCAGCGTTCTGCCACCTGTGGGTGTCGCGAGTATCTCGTCCATTGTCCAGTGGCAAGTGGCGCGGTACACAGCAGGGCGGAGACGCCTTTGTTGGTGAGGCTCTCCGGGCTGGCTGGTATTGGAAGTTAATTAATTTAGCGGTCTGGTGCAAAACCAGGTGTCTACCTTGGCGGGGAGAGCGGCGGTAGCCCGAGACTGGGGTCCTGGGTGTCATCTTTTAATGGCGTGTCATGGTCTCACCAGTGACTTTAGCAGCATTGGGGTTTTGCCTTTACTATGTTGCACACGTCACCTGATGTTTGATATTGCACATTCAATTAATACTTTTTATACTGTATATACCATAGTTTTATTTAGCTTTTTATATTGACATTATTTGCTCCGTCTTTGTAGCACCGCGGGCCCTTGAGTACCGTAATTTCAACCCTCTGTATGTGTTACGCATATTGAAGAATTGACAATAAAGCTCCTTGACCTACCTCCTAGTAACTGGTCAGTCGGGGTTCCAAGCAGCCCAAGTTTACAAGCCATGTGTGTGTGAGACATCTGAGCAAATTTGGCGTTGCCACGTCATTGTTTTGAGGATGCGCAGCTAGAAATAAACACAGATGCCAACGTAGCCTGTTGCTATCCCTTAACTCCAATGTCTCCACTTAGCTGCAGCAGTCTATTTTCTTTCTGCCCGCAGTGTCCATCTTGAATAAAATGTGTTTCAATGTTAGTGTGTCTTGTTCCGACTGATGTTTTCAATGGGGTCGAAGTTTGAAGAGAACCAAGAATCGGGCCAAACTGAAGCGAGGAGGGCTGAGCATTGGAGGGGCAATATGCTACCGCAAATCATCTGACTGAGATCAGTGCAGCAGACAGTAAACATACAGTATTTGTAAGATCCTTTGTAACAACATCTACTGCAGGTTTTCTGTTACACAAAAACCTTGGTCACCTGTGCTTGTCTCATTCTCACGTTGAACCCTTCTCAGTCTAATGTAATGCTTCACCTCCAGTTTGTCCACAGTCAGTTCCAGGAGCTCATTGGCCCACCTCTACTCTGCTGGCTTCCCCAACATTGTGGACTTGAAAGGCCAGGTGGCAGACGTCTTAGACCCCACAGAGCCAGTGCCCTTTGATCTGCACCGTGAAGAAATAGATCCTCTGCAAGAGAATCTTCTGGTTTTCCAGTTCCTAGCATTTACAAGGTAAAGTGTACAGTCCCATCATTATAAATATTATTTATAACAGCGTATTGTGTCTTGCGGACATGCTATTTTATTTTTTTCAGGATATTTACAAGTTACACGTTAGTTTAATCACAATAAAATAGTCAATGTTTTGTCACATTAACACCATCATCAGTATCACGGGAGATAATGTGATTGTGTAAATAATGTGATTGTGTAAACGTTTGTCGGTTCCTGAGTGAGACCTACTGAACTGACATACTTTGTTCGATCATCTAACCTGAAGTGTTTTTAGAAAAATAATTGTGATATTGCCCAAGTCTCAAGGGAAGGACACCTTCTTCACACTTTTTACTTTTACTTTTTTATGGCAAATTTTGAAGGGCCCGACAGATTAATTGGCCAGCCGAGTTTATCGGCCGATATTGTTATTATTACTGTTTTTTTTATTTTTGCACATTACAATAAAAGACAGAGATAATGCAATTCAAACAAACAACATGACAAAACAATAAACAATCAGCATAACAAATACACACACAAAAACATTGGCTCCCGTTTCAGTTATACTCTCTCTATACGTCTTATATTTCAAATGCAACTCTTTCTAAGAAGACGTTTTGACATTTGAGAAAGGCGGCTCTGGTTTTTCAGTCATCACTCATGGCAAATAAAATAATTGAGTAGAAGAAATGGGATTTACCATTTAAAGGGCATCATGTGTAATGTTTTGCCAGTAACTTCACTTATTTCATTGCTATATTTATGGCTTAAATCTAAAGATTAAAAATCTACAGATAAATTCATCCGTTCATGCTTTTTTTAAATGTATTTGTACTGGAACATTCCTCTCTGTTGTGAAATTAAACAAATATTAAAGAACAATGTATTGTAAAACAGTCAAATGTTCTGCCTCTAATTCATGTTTTTGTATTATAAGCATTAAGGGGACAATAGTTTATATTCATTTGATATTTCTTAAGTTAATCAGCCGATTAATTGATTATTAGAATTTTTTTCTGCCAAATATTGCAATCGGCATCGGCCTCAAAAAATACTGTTTTTAGATTGGGCCTTAAAATTTTGACACTTGACAACATGACATATTTGTAATATTCCAACTGTAACGTCTTTAACTTCCAAGTTTTGTCTTGTAACATAAATCCTGTAACTGTGATGTTTTTTAAATTCATAATTTTACGAATACTTCATAGTATTATTGAGTCACTGGCGATTTAAAGGAGAGTACTTAGAGATTAATTAGTGTGCATTTATTCAATAAAAAGACCAAAACTAAATGAAACAGATTAATGAAAACCTGATGATGATTTTCTTTATTGGATACCTCTATAGTTTGAAAATACAGTAGAGAAAATATTTCATTTTTTATACTTCTGTCCATGCACTCTGTTGGTCCTTGCATTTTTCAGTTGCATTCAAGGGGGAAAAAAAATCTGCCGGCTGCCGAGTTTCTCTTTTTCTCCGCCTCCCCTGCTGAGCTGCGGCCAAGATACAGACGCACTCAGGCGTTAAGTTCTGTCAGTCATCCTCTACTCACACGTCAGCTGCTTGCTCATACACCGCATCCACACATATGCTCACAATTCTCGCAAAAACACATTTCCTGTCAGCCCAGCCTCTGTCAGCAAGCCGTCACAAAGGCCCGGAGCCGGCGCCCTCTCGGTGACAGTGGAAGATGCGTGCTGAACACACCACGAGCACTACTCTGTCCTTCTCTCTTATTGTGCGCAATGTCAGCAGTTTAATAAGCCCATTCTTTGTTGTTGTTCATCATTCCGCCATGACATTCCATACATTAGCGCTTATAATACATGAGCCTTGTTTTCAGTTAAATGTACAGTGGGTACGGAAAGTGTTCATACCCCCTTACATTTTTCACTCTTTGTTGTACTACAGCCATTTGTTAAAATCATTTAAGTAATTTTTTTTCATTAATGTACACACAGCACCCCATATTGACAGAACATTTTTTTTTGCTGATTTATTACAACCCCAATTCAACTGAAGTTGGGACGTTGTGTTAAACCAGACATGCCCAAAGTCCGGCCCCCGGGCTAAATCCGGCCCGTGTTCATATTTCCACTGGCCCGAAGCCTCTGTCATAAAACCAATAATATGTGGCCCGGCAGTACAAAATACACGCGCAATTTTATATTTCACCACAGGATGGCAGTAAACTTGTGGCTGAACTCTCGCGGGGCCGTTTTGCACATGATCTGTTTTTTGCCCATTTCTAAAATGGCAACTGGAAGTAAGAAAAGGAAAGTTGATAGCGAGGGCCGACGTTTCCAGGACAAATGGAAGTCTGAATATTTTTTCACTGAGTTTAGAAACAACTGCGTCTGCCTAATTTGCCAAGAGACTGTGGCTGTGTTCAAGGAGTTCAATATAAAGAGGCACGACCAGACGGAACATGCTAATTACGACAAGCTAACTGGGAACGAACGCAGTGAAAGATTGAAGCAACTGGAAGCTGGTTTAACGGCACAGCAACACTTTTTCACAAGAGCCAGTGAGTCAAATGAAAATACAACAAAGGCAAGCTATGAGGTGGCAACGCTGATTGCCAAGCACCGCAAACCTTTTACTGAGGGTGAATTTATTAAAGACTGTGTGATGAAAATGGTGGAGAACATTTGTCCTGAGAAAAAGCAACAGTTTGCCAATGTTTTCCTGGCTCGTAGCACTGTGTCACGAAGGAGCGAAGAAGTTTCTTCTGATATTAAGAGACAGTTGGACGCAAAAGGAGTGGAGTTAGAATTTTTTTTCGTGAGCCTGTGACGAAAGCACGGATGCATCCGACAGCGCTCAGTTACTGATTTTTTTAGAGGAGTGGACAATGAAATGAACGTGCGTGAAGAGCTACTTGACCTCCAGAGCCTTAAGGACCAAACAAGAGGGAAAGATTTATTTGCTTCTGTTTGTTCCGCCGTACATGACATAAAATTAAAGTGGAATAAAATCACGGGGATTATTACGGATGGCGTACCTGCCATGGTTGGCGAGCACAGTGGATTATCAACCCTAGTGTGTCACAAAGTAAGCGGAGAAGGAGGTAAAGCTATAAAACTCCATTGTATTATTCACCAAAAAGTTCTATGTGCCAAACCGTTGATGTTCCAGCCCACCTGCAGTTGGAACTCATTGAGCTGCAGTGTGACACAGAGTGTCGCAGCCGGTACCAACAACTCCCTCTTGTCAACTTTTACCAGCAGCTGGATAAAGACAGGTTCCAAGAGATTCGTACATTTGCTAAGAAAATGTTGAGCTTGTTTGGCTCGACATACTTGTGTGAGAAGACATTCTCAGTCATGAACATGAATAAGAACAGCGTGAGGACAAGACTAAGTGACTCCCACCTGCGTGACATCTTGCGCATTAAAACCACCTCTTTTGAGCCAGACCTGCCCCATTTACTGCAGTCGAGATCTCGGTATCACCCTTCACATTAATGCAAACATGTTGTTTGTTGATTCTGATGAATAAAGTTTGAGTTTGAGTCAAATTTCATAAAAATACTTTATTTTGCATTTCATAAATTTTTATTTTAACCTTCTTTTATCCAGGTTAGGCAGTTATAAGATCTGCCTAGCAGCAGACAGCATAGTAAAACAAAGTAAAATAAAAATACAAAAAAGCATTCCCCTCGTCGGTAGCATGTAAAATTAATGCTGGCCCGCATGACAATTTTTTTACGGCAATGTGGCCCCTGAGCCAAAAAGTTTGGGCACCCCTGTGTTAAACATAAATAAAAACAGAATACAATGATTTGAAAATTGTGTTCAACCTATATTTAATTGAATACACCACAAAGAGAATATATTTAATGTTCAAACTGATAAACTTTATTGTTTTTTAGCAAATAATAATTAACCTAGAATTTTATGGCTGCAACATGTTCCAAAAAAGCTAGGATAGGTGGCAAAAAAGACTGAAAAAGTTGAGGAACGCTCATCAAACACCTGTTTGGAACATTACACAGATGAACAGGCTAATTGGGCACAGGTGGGTTCCATGATTGGGTATAAAAGGAGCTTCCCTGAATTGCTCAGTCATTCACAAGCAAAGATGGGGCGAGCTTCACCTCTTTGTGAACAAGTGCGTGAGAAAATAGTCGCACAGTTTAAGGACAATGTTCCTCAACATACAATTGCAAGGAATTTAGGGATTTCATCATTTACGGTCCATAATATCATCAAAAAGTTCAGAGAATCTGGAGAAATCACTGCATGTAAGCGGCAAGACCGAAAACCAACATTGAATGCCCGTGACCTTCGATCCCTCAGGCGGCACTGCATCAAAAAAACGACATCAATGTGGAAAGGATATCACCACATGGGCTCAGGAACACTTCAGAAAACCAATGTCAGTAAATACAGTTCGGTGCTACATCTGTAAGTGCAATTCGAAACCTCTACTATGCAAAGCAAAAGCCATTTATCAACAACACCCACAAACGCCGCTGGCTTCTCTGGGTCCGAGCTCTTCTAAGATGGACTGATGCAAAGTGGAAAAGTGTTCTGTGGTCCGACGATTCCGCATTTCAAATTGGTTTTGGAAATTGTGGACGTCGTGTCCTCCAGGCCAAAGAGGAAAACAACCATCCGGACTGTTATGGACGCAAAGTTCAAAAGACAGCATCTGTGATGGTATGGGGTTGTGTTAGTGCCAATGGCAGTGGGTAACTTACAGATCTGTGAAGGCCACCATTAATGCTGAAAGGTACATACAGGTTTGGGAGAAACATATGCTGCCATCCAAGCAACGTCTTTTTCATGGATGCCCCTGCTTATTTCAGCAAGGCAATGCCAAACCACATTCTGCACATGTTACAACAGCGTGGCTTCGTAGTAAAATAGTGCGGGTACTAGACTGGCCTACCTGCAGCCCAGACCTGTCTCCCATTGAAAATGTGTGGCGCATTATGAAGCGTAAAATACGACAACGGAGACCCCGGACTGTTGAACAGCTGAAGCTGTACATCAAGCAAGAATGGGAAAGAATTCCACCTACAAAGCTTCAACAATTAGTGTCCTCAGTTCCCAAAAGTTTATTGAATGTTGTTAAAAGAAAAGGTGATATAACACGGTGGTAAACATGGGACTGTCCCAGCTTTTTTGGAATGTGTTGAAGCCATAAAGTTCTAAGTTAATGAATATTTGCTAAAAACAATAAAGTTGATCAGTTAGAACATTAAATATATTGTCTTTGTAGTGTATTCAATTAAATATAGGTTGAACATGATTTGCAAATCATTGTATTCTGTTTTTATTTATGTTTAACACAACATCCCAACTTCATTGGAATTGGGGTTGTAGAACATTCACATCAAAGGTATTTACATTTGTACAGAGCTACCACGGGCACTATGACATGTTGCTGAAATTAGTCAATTTCTAATGTAATAGTTCCTAACTGAACATATGATTTACATATGAACTTTTTGCGCGGTTTTCTCTCGCTGTTGCTGTTTTTTTGGCCCCTTTCTCTATGTAGATGTCCTCTCGAGTAGTGATGTGTTGGGGCTGTCGCTGGGCAACACAGTCTTTCAACTCCCTCCAAAGATTTTCTATGGATCTCGAGACTGGCTAGGCCACTCCAGGACCTTGAAATGCTTCTTACAAAGCCACTCCTTTGTTGCCCGGGAGGTGTGTTTGGGGTCATTGTCATGCTGAAAGACCCAGCCACGTTTCATCTTCAATGCCCTTGCTGATGGAAGGAGGTTTTTACTCAAAATCTCACGATACATGGCCCCATTCATTCTTTCCTTCACACGGATCAGTCGTCCTGGCCCCTTTGCAGAAAAACATCCCCAAAGCATGATGTTTCCACCCCCATGCTTCACAGTAGGTAGGGTGTTCTTTGGATGCAACTCAGCATTCTTTCTCCTCCAAACACAACAAGATGAGTTTTTACCAAAAAGTTCTATTTTGGTTTCATTAGACGATATTCATTCCATATTCCCAATCCTCTTCTGGATTATCCAAATAATCTCTAGCAAACTTCAGACGGGCCTGGACATGTACTGGCTTAAGCAGGGGGGCACGTCTGGCACTCCAGGATTTGAGTCCCAGGCGGCGTAGTGTGTTACTGATTGGTCACCTTTGTTACTTTGGTCCTAGCTCTCTGCAGGTCATTCACTTGGTCCCCCCCATGTGCTTATGGGATTTTTGCTCACCGTTCTTGTGATCATTTTGATGCCACGGAGTCATCAACTTTGGTCTCGCCCAGATCGAGGGAGATCATCAGTGGTTTTATATGTCTTCCATTTTCAAATAATTGCTCCCACAGTTGATTTCTTCACACCAACCTGCTTACCTATTTCAGATTCAGTCTTCCCAGCCTTGTGCTGGTCTACAATTTTGGTTCTGGTGTGCTTTGACAGCTATTTGGTCTTGGCCACAGTGGAGTTTGGAGTCTGACTCTGAGTCTTTTATACTGATAACAAGTTCAAACAGGTGCCATTAATACAGGTAACGAGTGGAGGACAGAGGAGCTTCTTCAAGAAGTTACAGCTCTGTGCGAGCCAGAAATCTTGCTTGTCTGTAGGTGACCAAATACTTATTTTCCACCATAATTTGCTAATAAATTCTTTAAAAATCAGACAATGTGTTTTTCTGGATTTTTTTTCCTCATTTTGTCTCTCATAGGTGAGGTATACCCATGATACAAATACAGGCCTCTCTCATCTTTTTAAGTGGGAGAACTTGCCAAATTGGTGGCTGACTAAATAGTTTTTTGCCCCACTGTATGTATTTCAGTCTCTTTCTTGTGATGTCCACTTTGTTGCGCTCATTGATTTTGTTACTTTTTATCAGAATGCCAGTGGTGGGGATCGGTCCTGAATATCCTCTCAACATCTACTTCACCTTCCAGTTCTACCGTTTTCCACCTGTCACATCGCAGCAACTTCGACTACTGAACAGTGACAGGGTGAAGCAGAAAGCAAGCGAGCTGCTTCCTTGTGTTCTAAGCTCCATCAACAATGATGGCACTCTCAACTCGGGTAATGATTAACTTTTTGATTTTCTCATGGATGGTGTTGCCTTCTCTTGGAGTCTTTAGTTTGTTCAAAAATGCATTGTTTGTAGATTTCGTTCAGTTCAACACTATGTCGAATCATGGGCAGTGAGAAATAAAAATCATACATTGGTAAAATTTAAAGTTAACTCAGAACTGATAACAACAAAAACAAGACAAGGTAAAACAAAACAAAATACACGTCTTCAATGCACACAAAATTGCTAAAAACAAATGCCCACTTGTAGAAATTTGCCGGTCATGTTGTTGGCAACAGTTTATGCTGTGACACTTACATGCAGACTCCCCATAACTTGAAACAACCAGCCCTCCTCCCCCAGCTCGGCATGTCACCGCACTAGGCGATGCCTCTTAAGGGCACCTATCTAAGACAAATGCTACAATACAGAAAGTATTTTCTATACATTTAATTCTTGCAATTGTTTTCTGTTAAAATATGGTCATGTCATGGTCATTAAAGTGTGTTTTAATAAGTTGAATACACACACACACACACACACACACACAGCGGCTGATATAAGTATTTAACACGTCACAATTCTTCTCACGAAATACATTTCCAAAAGTGCTATTGACATGGAATTTTCACCAGATGTTGGGAACAACCCAGGTAATCCATACCTACAAAGAAAGTAGAGCAAATAAGATCAGACAATAAATTATGTGTAATAGTGTGAAAGGACACAAGGAAAAAGTATTGAATACGCCAACTGGTATTTATTTAATACTTTGTACAAAAGCCTTTCTTTGCAATGACAGCTTCAAGACGCCTCCTGTATGGAGAAACTAGTCGCTTGCATTGCTATGGTGTGATTTTGGCCCATTCCTCCACACAAGCAGTCTTCAAATCTTGAGGTTTCCGTGGGCTTCTTTTATGGACCTTCAGTTTCAGTTCTTTCAAGAGATTTTTTATTGGATTCAAGTCGGGTGATTTTAGCAAGTCTGGGCCATTCTAGCAGCTTTATTTTTTTTCTTTTACACCAATTGAGTGTTTCCTTGGCAGTATGTTTTGGATCATTATCCTGCTAAAATGTCCACCTTCGTTTCATTTTCATCATTCTCGAAGATGGCAGCAGATTTTTCTCAATAATGTCTCAGTACATTTGCACATTCACTCTTCCTTCAATAATGTTAAATTTACCAGTATCATTTGTTGAAAAGCAGCCCCACACCATCAAGATCCCACCTCCGAACTTCACTGTTGGTATGGGGTTTTTAGGGTGATGTGCAGTGCCATTTATCCTCCTGTGCATTGTGGCATCTAAATAGTTAAATGTTGCTCTCATCAGACCAAACTATATTATCCCAGTATTTTTTTGTTGTTGTTTTTTTTTTGTTTTTTTTTTTGTCCTGCTCGGCTGTTAGGTCAAGCAGAATGGAAAATCTGTATCCCTTTTATGCTGGAGCAGTTTTACAGTCACAGTGTCACAGTGGAGTTTTTAAGGTTCCGCTGTGGTTTCTTAGTATTATAATTGAGGTTGATTTAGAATCAGACTTGATCAGTCGAACAGAACAAAGTTTCCAGAGGGGAGAGAGAAATAAACACAAAAGACAAAGCAATAATTTTAAACAGGATGAGAGAAGTAAATCATTACATTATCGACAACAGTGAAACATTAAATATGAGTGTTGCATGGGGCTGTAGTGCGACACCCTGTGAGGAAAGGACAGAACAAGATAGAACAGGACAAGGACAGGAGAAGAAGCATGCAGGACAAGGAGGACCCCACCCAATCAATCGAGGGCCGGTATCAGGCCCAGGGGTCCACCTAAGAGCAGCCCGGTGGACGGGACACGTCCCACGCCGAGGGACCCAGGGCGGTCCGCCGGCCCCAGCGAGGCGCCCCGACAATGGCCACATAGTGGGGGCCGCAGGGACCCAATGGCTGACACGCATGCACGCTCGCATGCATGTACACACACACACACATACACACACTCACTCTTGAACCTCAATATAATGATTCGGGGTAGGGGTCATTTTTTTCATGGCCTAAAACACCCGGTACTGTACAAAGTTATTGTAAATTTAAAAAAGCTTGAAAATGAAATGAATGAATACAGTTTTTTAATTTCATCCAAACTTACCAGTACCCGGTGTGCTTGGTCATGGTGACCTTGTTAATGTACAGTACTCATCATAGGCGAGTCGCTTTCATAAGCCACAAGGAATTAGTGTGTTTCCTAGTTCCAAATCCATTGCCACAGACAAATTGCACTAAAAATAGCATGTTCCACATTTCAGAGACTTGTTTTTGTATTATTTAGTTAACACCGCTGCCATGCCCTTCTCTCTCTGCACAATGCTTTATGCACAAAATATAGAATATATAATATATATAAAAAAAGAAAAAATAAATAAAATATAGATAACCATCATCACCATGGCCACCACGTGCATGCCCCACATTCAACATGGCCGCCACGGAAGGCACGTCTTTTGGAATTGGATCTAGTCATATTGTATATCTGTGACCCGGAAATATGTCAGTCCCATTCTCTGCCTCCATTGCGCCATAGCTGCAGTAAACAACTGTGTCCAGTTCTGGAATTAACAGACTTTGTCAACGGCAGTTTAGGTGACAAATGGAAACTTTTTTTGGACACGTTGTTCGGTCCCGACGGTCCGTTTATCTGTTATGTCAGGGGTCCCTTATATCGAGGTTCCACTGTATATGGATTTTCACCTAATGCTGACGGGTCTGGTGCGCATCCCCCATGATGAACAGGAATTCACTATAAATATTTGTCTCATACTATTGCATTAATAACAACAAAAATCTGAGAAAAGTGGACACTTTAAATGACACAAAACACATTTTGGATGTGTGTGTATTGTGTGTGTGCAAGCTGCATTGTGATTTATTTCACACCTCTCCATATCGGGGTTGTCCAATCATTTTGTACAAACTGCGTTCCGCGATGCTCCACGATGTTCTCCGATGCCACTTCTTTTTCAATCAGCCAAGCGGCCACTGACTGATGTCTATTTATGCCGCAACTAATGAAATGGAAGAGATATTACAGCTACTGACAGAGCGTGATATTGAACACACAAACTTTACCCGCCTTACCCCACAGGCCTTCTTATACAGAGACTCTGGATTGGCACTGTCAATATTTCCCGCTGCAAACTACACCATACTACCCAGTGTACTTTCACACAGATCCTTCCTTATACTGTACAGTATTCTCTCTCTCTGAGCGCATTTACTCCAATTTACTTACAAAGGCTGAACTGAAGCGACCCTTTTACTTTTGAAGGATTAAGAGTTAAAGGGTATGATTTAGCAGTTAGTCCGTTTATTGCTTCTCTAGATTTTACATACAGTTCTTTCAAATATCGGCACCTGTCACATCTTTCCCTTGCTCAAATGAAAAGAAAGTACAATCACAGCAGAGGAGATTAAATCAACTGGAATTCGTAACTACTAAAGACGTCAGCCAAACCTAAACAATAATGCCAGGAAGGGGATGATGTGATGCTGTCCTTCTAGCTGAGTAATATCTTGAAGGTGAAATGCCCCAAACGTTGTGTACTTTTGGTGAAAATGATTTCCATCTTTGAGGTTCGAACTCTCATCGTATGTGTCATCATTTTACCCGGTCACTCCTCACTAGACCAAGTATTTTACTTGTTGATGTTGGTGCGTTTGAGTCTATTGGTATTTAACAAGAAGCAGAATTTAGTGAAGATATGGACTGCTATGTAAGCTTCTCAGCTAGCTTCTCAGGTTGGACTTCGGAACAAAATATTCCAGATGTAATTGATTTACATTGGAAATTTGATCAAATTAAATTACACTAGCAAACAAAGAAGAACAACAACCAATGTTCTGTGACAAACATTGTGGCCAAACTTCAAACGTCGACTGTAATATAAATAAGATCGATGGAGCATGAAAACAATGAGGAGTACAGAACCCAATTTGTTCTGCTATTTCTAAAAAGTACAAATGAAGTGACTCCAACATTTGTATTATAAAAAAAACATACAAACGCACGAAAAAAAAAATCAATCAATCAAAGAATAAATCAATGTGTGCAAAATGTGCTGATTAGAGTAGTCCGCAAAGGTTCTAACAAGTCAACTGAACTGTGCCTGTTTGTTGAAGACATTTCACATTTAATTCAAAAGGTTTCTTCTGTTCATAATTTTTGGTGTGGAGTTCCTCTCTCTGAAATGTCTTCAACAGACAATAACAGTCCAGTTGCCTTGATTTAACCTTTGCGGGTTACCATCACCTGGATGACTGACTGGAGATCTACAGGAAGTGCCCCAAATTGTATTAAGGCGGATATCATGTGCATGAATTGCAAACCTTACCTCCAACGCTGACGAGCATCCTTCTGTCACAAAGCATTACAGTGATCGATTTTAACAAAACAAGCCTGCTCAACTGTATCTAACATCACTATTTTAACTCGTTACCCTAAAAGAAATATCCATCCATCCATTTTCCGTACCGCTTATCCAGACTTTTAAAATAGGCAACTGTTACACTGTCCAGCTGCTGCAGAACGAGGATCTATACAGCGGCTGAAATAAGTATTTAACATGTCACCATTTTTCTCACTAAATATTCTTCCAAAGGTGCTATTGACCTGAACATTTCACTAGATGTTGGGAACAACCCAAGTAATTCATACATACAAAGAAAGAAGAACAAATGAGTTCAGAAATTAAGTTGTGTGTAAAAATGTGAAATGATATGAAGAAAGTGAGGTGCAAAAAGGCATGAAAAGCCAAGACGACACCTAAAATCTGTCACTAATCAAACAGCAATCCAGCCCCATGAAAAGAATATCAACTGGTTCAGTTCTAATTGATGGCCTACAAAAAGCTCTCATTGCCAAGGTGTGAGTCAAGACAGATCTCATGATGGATAAGAGCAGAGAACTGTTTCAAGAACATCTCAAACTAATTGTTGCAAAATATAACGATGCCATTGGTTACAGGCGCATATCTAAGTTTCTGAATGTTCCAGTGAGCACAGTTGGGGCCATAATACATAAGTGGAAAGCCAATCATACCACCATAAATGTGCCTCGATCAGGTGCTCCTCGCAAGATTTCTAACAGTGGATTGCAACGAATAATCAGAAGGTTTGTCCAAGAGCCAAGAACCACCTGTGGAGAGCTTCAAAAAGACCTGGAATTAGCAGGTACTGTTGTCACAAGGAAAACCGTGAGTAATGTACTCCGCCGCCATGGTCTGTATGCACGCTCATCACGCAAGACCCCATTGCTGAAAAAAAAAAAACATCTCAAAGCTTGTTTAAAGTTTGCTGAACAACATTTGGACCAGCCAGTTAAATACTGGGAGAATATAGTCTGGTTGTATGAGAGCAACATTTAACTCTTTGGATGTCATAAAGCAAAGCAAATGTATTTGTATAGCGCATTTCATACACAAGGTAACTCAATGTGCTTTACATGATTAAAAGCATTTAACTAATTCCCTGCCAATGCCGTCTAAAGACATCAATGGCGTATTTTAACGGGAATGGGTGGGGGAGGGTCTTGTGCAGTTTATGTCTGATCGTCGAGCCTCTGGATAATGAGAGGTCAACAATGCACCCTGAACCGGTCGCCAGCCAATCGCAGACTTAAAATCAGAAGCCTATAAAACATTTTTCAACTAGTACATTTCTTTTCAAAGGGGGATTGGTAAGACAAAATGCTTGCAATAGCTCAACGTTATTACAATATATCACAATTAGCAATTTTGATTTGCTTTCGCAGGCCACATAAAATGATGTGGTGGGCCAGATCTGTCTTGTAAAGAAATTGTCAATGAAACTCACGGTTAGTGCAGTACACACTTCTTTGAGCCACTTATTTAATTGACCGAGCCTATGGAAACATGAATCTCCAAATTAATCTCCAAAT
This sequence comes from Phycodurus eques, assembly GCF_024500275.1. Lineage (NCBI taxonomy): Eukaryota > Metazoa > Chordata > Actinopteri > Syngnathiformes > Syngnathidae > Phycodurus > Phycodurus eques. The sequence goes on along the minus strand of NC_084525.1, from coordinate 4,795,527 downwards.
CGTACAAGTGGGAGAGGTGCACTTGTAAAAACCTCAGCATCCAAACATTAGGCACACCTTGTTTGGAGGAGAAATGGCACTGCACATCACCCTAAAAACACCATACCAACAGTGAAGTTAGGAGGTGGTAACATGATGGTGTGGGGCTGCTTTTCAGCAAATGGTACTGGTAAACTTCACATTATTGAATGAAGGATGAATGGGCAGATATATCGAGACATTTATGACAGAAATCTGCTGCCATCTACAAGGATGATGAAAATGAAACGAGGGTAGACATTTCAGTAGGATAATGATCCAAAACATACTGCCAAGGAAACTCTCAATTGGTTTCGAAGAAAAAAAAATATAGCTGCTAGAATGGCCCAGCCAATCACCTGACTTGAATCCAATTGAAAATCTATGGAAAGAACTGAAACTCAAGGTCCAAAAAAGAAGTCCACAGAACCTTCAATATTTGAAGACTGCTTATGTGGAGGAATGGGTATTAAATAAACACCAGTCGACGTGTTGAATACCTTTTCCCC